>NC_091067.1:86378773-86682104 GCF_000393655.2 Nicotiana sylvestris
AAAGTTGTTGAAGTTATGAGCCCGCCTGAAGAGAGGAAAGGCGTTTATTTTTAAAGTTGTTGTTGAAGTCAGGAGCCTGCCTGAAGAGAGGAATGACGTTTTATTTTTAAAAGTTGTTGAAATTTCGCCAGCCTAAAGAAAGGAATGGCATTTTATTTTAAAGTTGTTTTTGAAATCAGGAGCCCGCCTGAAGAGAGGAATGACATTTTTATTTTTCAAAATTGTTGTTGAAGTCAGGAGCCCGCCTGAAGAGAGGAATGACGTTTTATTTTTAAAGTTGTTGATGAAGTCAGACGCCCACCTGTATAACAAGAGGAATACTTTTTAGTCTTATACTGCAGATTTATAAATCAGTAACCCCACCGGAAGGCAGAAGGTTACAACAGGAATCCCCAGCAGGAAACAATAAAAATCCCAGCACCGGGAAGCAGAAGGTTGCAACAAGAGGTCCCAGCACAAATTCAAGCGCCTGAGTCAAAAGGAAGAAAATACGCGTCTTGAAAGAAGCGGCCTGTGAACATTAAATTATGCCCAGCATAACAAATCTGATGAAGAAAGCCGTATCCCCAGAGGAACCGCCGAAAAGCTTAATGAAGAAAGCCATGTCCCCAGCAGACCAAACAAAATGATGAAAACTGGTATTCAGAAAAGCAAAGGGCCAGAAGTCTCGAAAGAAAAGCACCGGAGGAAACACAAGCCGACAAGAAAGCAAGGCAACAAGAACAAGTTGCAGTCTAGCCTAGCTTCTTGTTTTCTTTTAAGCACGGTGTAACAAGGAGATCGGTAAGCAGTGGTAATAGCATGCAACAGCAGTAACCTTGAAGTCCCACGGTAGTCCCAACTACCAAAACTTCCCGAACTACATTAACCTGATTTCCCTTTAGTTAGGGATATGTAGGAAACCTTTGAAGCAAAGGTTCGGTTAAATATATTTCAAAAAAAATGCATCACACGGAGTACTCGGATGGGCAAAAATCGCTCACTTTATCTTTGCACGAAAACCCTTCGTGTCTTCGGGCAAAGAGGGGCAGCTGTAAGCACGTGATTTTTGCCCTATGAGAGAATTACTCCCAAAAAATTCAAAATAAAATAATTTTTCCTTGATGAGCAATTTTGAGAATTTTGTGACATTTTTAGATAATTATTTGTATTTGTCTGTGCATGTTTATTTGTTAAATTAATAAAAAAAATACAAAAATATGTCGCATTTTGCATGTAGGATTTAATTCTACAATTGTTAGTAATTAAGTTTGTTTTACAAAAATTAAAAATTACAAAAATAGGCATCTTTTGCATTTTTAGCATTTAATGTCCAAATATACAATTTTATGCTTAATTATTACTTAATTATGCGTTAATTGTTATTGGGAGTTAATTTGCGCTTTTATAACTTAATTTAGTTCTTAATAATAATTTAAGTATTTTTATAATTTAGTTTTAGAAAAATAAAAGAAGAAAAGAGAGCAAAAATATAAAGAAAATCGGAATTATGCCTCTTCTTCAATTTCAAACCACAAGCCCAAATAATTGCTCAACCTTCCCCATGACCCGGTCTATCTCCACACGGGTCGACCCGTTCCGCCCCAAAACCCCAATACCCAACCCCTCTTCATTTTTCATTTTTCCCAAAAACAAAACAAACTCAAAAAACCCTAAAACCTAAACTAAACTATCTGCCCCCCACCCTCTCTTCTTCTTCTCCAACAACCCTAAGCCGAATATGAAAACCAAAAACGCAAAGATTGTAACACTTTCGGTCAGTACTTAAGAAACCATAGACCACCTCTTACTCTTACTCGTTGCAGTGGTGCACATGTTCTTGAATTTCTGCGATACCTCGGTCAGTTCGGAAAAACTAAGGTTCATACTCAACTCTGTCCTTTTTACGGACACCCAAATCCACCAGCACCTTGTCCTTGTCCTTTACGTCAAGCTTGGGGTTCACTTGATGCACTAATTGGTAGACTTAGAGCTGCTCATGCTTCTGCTTCCTGCTGCGACCACGCGACTGTTTCTTCTTCGTCGTCGAGCTCGAGCTCGAGCTCCCATGGCGGCCTTCTTTGTCGAGCTCCGTGTTTGATTCATACTCAAATGCATGTTTATTCTTTGTTTGAAGTCCATCCAGTAATTTAATTTGAGTTTGTTTTTGTTTTTGATTTGTTGATTTAGTTTGGATCATATTGTTGTCTCTTTGCTCACTCATTTTTGGTCTAAATTAACCAAGATTGGTTCCCAATATGGTTAATTTATTCACATTAATTTGATGTTGTTCATCTGTGTTCATATGATTTGTTGTTGAATTTGTTGAGAAATTGGTCATATTGGCTATATTTTGGTTGAGATTGATTAGGTGAATTGGTTATAGCTGATGGGGTAGTTTGGTAAATTGCAGTACGTTCAGGGGTAAAATGGTAATTGCAATAAGGTCGGAGGGGTAGTTTGGTAATTGAACATTTTGAATAATTCGTAATTGCAATAAGGTCGGAAGGGTAGTTTGGGAATTGAACATTTCGAATAATTCTTTATGTTAAGCATGAGGGACAAAATGTAATGTGGTGTGAGTGATATAATTGTTTATGTTAGGCATGGGGGACAAGACATAGTGGGTTGGGAATAATTCTTTAGTTTAATATAGTGGGGGACAAAACATTAGGTAGTGAGATTAAAAGGGGGATGAGTGGGAAGATAGTGGGTTTGGTAGGGGAAAATGATTGTTTTATTAATTGATTAAAGGGTTTGGGATGAGATATAAATGAAAGAACTTGATCAGATTTTTAAAAAAAGAGAAAAGAGAGAATACACAAGAAAACAGGACAGAATACAGAAGAAAATTTTAAGAGAGAGGAAATTCCGAAAAATACTAAGATTTCAGAAAATAAAAAGAAAAACATTCTGGAAATTCAAAAGAAGAATAGTATACACCTGATTACAATCCAAATATTCTGATATACGGATTCAGAAATTAAGGGTTAAACACTAACTAGTCTTTCAAAATCTGAAAAGATTCCCTTTGCTTCTGTCCGTTGATTGTTGTTGGTGTTTCTGGATTTTTGTCTTGATTTTAAAATCTGTCACTAAGTTTCTCGTTGCTGGTTGTTACTGGTTGTTGGGGTTGCTGTTGTTTTATGCTACTGAATTTCTGCTGATCTCCCTTTTCTTTTGCTTCCAATATCAGGTACACAACTGACACGCTGGTTATTGTAAACCGAAATATGAAGCATGAATACGAAAATGAAGAGTTGAAATTCTAAATTTAATTTAATTATATTCTGAATTTTATTTGTATGTATAAATTATTTAGCTTGCAAAAATCAGAATCATGTAGCTATTTAATATATATAGTGGAACATCCGACGATAGCTTAACGGATGAACTATCTATATATTGCCTAAAAATAAATAAATTGTGTAGTAACTCCGTCTAGTCAAAAATTCAAACGAATAGGCCATTTAGGAACTTGGTAGGAATATTGTTTAGTTAAATAATATTGGTTAATTTCAGCATGTAAATGGTCTAGGATTAAAATTAGATTGCTAAGTTTTTTTTTAATTTGACAAACTGAGAACGTGCTTAGTATAATGTAACTAGGTAGTAACATGTGAATAAGACGGCCCAGGTCTAGTTTTATGTCATACACGTTTGGGCCTGGGCCCGCAGTGGCAACGGACTGTCCTGTTTGCATCATTTTCAGATTTTATGAATCATATTCGAAACCCATCTATAACAACTCAAGCATGTAAATAAATTAAGACATTTTCTCTTTTATTTTGTAGAGACAAATTTAATAAGAGAAAAATGTAGGCATTTTAGGACTGTCCTTTAAAAATAAAATGAGATGAGCCTCGCCCAATAAAATGCACCAATTGCGGGGCCCTCAATAAATGTTTAATTGAATATTTAGAATTCGGGATGGACTGTTTAGTGAATTCCACGGTCTTACCCAGAAATAATAATACGCTAATCGCTTTAGGCGCGCATTTTAATAATCTTACCTTCTTAAACTCGGGTGTGCATTTCATGCGACCCAAATCCAAATCCCAAAACATTGAATAAAAATGTGTTCCGGATTGCGGGTGCATTTCATGTGACGCAATCCAAAGACATGTTTTTAAACGATGTTCACATTCTTTTGAAATATAATAATAAAAGCGGCTAAGGGATAAAATTTGCACATAAGTTTATAATATGTATTATATCAGATAATCAAGCCGAATATAACAGTTGAGCGACCGTGCTAGAACCACGGAACTCGGGAATGCCTAACACCTTCTCCCGGGTTAACAGAATTCCTTATCCGGATTTCTGGTTCGCAGACTGTAATACAGAGTCATTCTTTTCCTCGATTCGGGATTAAATTGGTGACTTGGGACACCCTATATCTCCCAAGTGGCGACTCTGAAATAAATAAACAAATCCTGTTTTGATTGTCCTTTAATTGGAAAAAACTTCCTTGTACCCTCGCGAGGGGGGGGGAGGGGGCGGAAAAAGGAGGTGTGACAGCTATACATTGGAACGGACGCTCAGATATGAGTAAAGAGAGGTAGCGAGGTATTCATTTCAGAGTTCGATGAGGTTTCCGGCGAGGTTTACCGGTTTAGATCTTGTTCGTGGTTTCGTTGCTTGGCATCATCAACTGTACGACAGTCAGATTTTAGATCTATTCGAGGTTTATTCCTCCTTTTATTTACTATTTTGGCTTAATTCCTTGCTTCCAGTAATTTTGTTAATCTCTCTTTGATATGTTTTGTTGATCTTTAAATTAATGTTTCGTTTTTGCTCGTGATGCATGGCAGAATTTGTTTGCGTGTTTTTGGTTCTTTTGATTGTTGTTTATGTGTTTCTTTCATGTAATTTTATATTCGGATGAATTCTTAATAGCTAAAGTAAATTCGAAGTTCCGTTGGCAATGACTTATTAAAAGATAAAGGTTTCGAGGCTTTAGGATTGATAATATAGTGATATAATATTAATTTAACAAAGTTGAGTAGGTTAGATGATTGCTTGGATGTTCGAAAGGTCTTATGCCGTGGGAATGGGAAAAACTAAACATAATTAAATTGTTACATGTTTTAATTTTTATTTCTATTTTTTTATTTACCTTATTACATTGATCGCTAGGAGCATGCTTAGGCCATTGTCACTTAGGGTAGGCAAACTTTTAGGCGCGTAAATGAATCATCGTGACTATGGGTACGATTCCTGTGGCATAGTCATAATACCTAATCCCAAGATTTGAGTGCACGCTGGCGTGACTTGACCCCCTGACTCCGAACAATAATGAAATTAAACATGTTGTAGATCGTGGGTATGGTTCCCGTGATGCGATTCGCATTGTGTACCAAACAAACGAGTGTGCGACATCGCGACTTGTTCCAACCTAATTCCATAAATAATTAAGAGCGGTTTTGAAAATGCAATAGGCTCTAAATATGTAATTAATCAGATAATTAGGACAACAATAATATTAGAGTGATCGTGCTAAAATCACATAACCCGAAAATTCCTAACACCTTCTCTGGGTTAATAAAATTCCTTACCTGGATTTCTGTGTTTCGCGGACTGTAAAACTGAGTCAAACTTCCTCGATTTGGATTTTAAACCGGTGATTTGGGATACTATAAATTATCCCAAGTGGCGTCTCTGAATTTAAATAAATAATCCTATTTCAATTATTGTCACTTTAATTGGAAAAACTCCCATATACCCCTTTTCGGGTAGAAAAATGAGGTGTGACAGCTCTGGCAACTTCGCTGGGGATAAGAGCTCAGAATCTTTGGTTCAGGGTTCAGAATTCGAGCTTAGAATAATTGTTGTAGTTGGCTTTGTTTATTATCTGATTTTTATGTGTTTGAGCCTAATGTGCTAAATGTCGCTTTGATATTATTTGAACTTTATATAAACTGTTATGAAACCCTTCTTCTCTCTGAGTCTTCCAAATCTTCTGGGAAGTGTGACTTCTTTTCTGTTAGTGTCATATCCTTAATTTAGAACAATGTTCGAACAAGTTGCAAAGTCGGATGATCTTTTGGTTACCGGTACACTGCCCCCCCCCCTCAAGTTGCCCACTCGGGTAGGCCAAATCTAGAACAATACACCTAGGTTTTTAAACCTAGAATAACATTGCCTCATCTCGGATCCCTAGTAGGAACGTTTGTTTGCATCACGTGCATTTGACTTTGGGGACTCAGCACAGGGGTTGGGTCCGTCTAGGATAGGTATACCCAAAATCAAAAGACCATCCTAATGCATCCTATGTGCTACATGTTGCAATCTTCAAGGGTAAAAGGGGTCATTTGGCAGACCAATGAGGCTTGAGGATAAATGATAAAAAAGAGGGTGAAGTATAAAAAAATAAAGTAAGTATGTCCCAGTTATGTTTTTCTTTCACATTTTTTAAAGAAAAAGAAAAAAAAACATGAAAAATCCAAAAAGATTTTGCACTTTCCCATCATTTTTCAAAAAAAAAAGACAAAAAATATATTTTCTCTCAATTAGTTATTTTTTTAATTCTCGCCCGTATCCAATCTTCCCGTACAATGCATACCTGATTCTCGTCTTTCGGGGCGTGATACATAGGCAACCCACATAGGATCCGGTCTTCTAGTGAGTCTTAGGTTATTGGTTTCGAGGGTCGTAGCCAAATCTTGCATGTCTAGCCACTTTTGGCCACATCGGTCATTTTGCAAAATATGGCTATTTTTGCAAAGTGGTTTATTTAATTGTGTCTGGAGAGTCTTCAATCCACAATTAGGTGTCTCTTTACTTTAAGGCATGTCCTTGTCAAATTTGCATGTCTTGCCGCTTTTGTCCACATCGGCCGTTTTGCAAAATAGGGTTATATTCACAAAAGTCGTTCAATTAACACATGTCTTAGAGTCCTATGTCCATAATAAGGAATCCTCTCAGTTTAAGGTCCATTACGTTGAATTTGCTTGCTTAGCCATTTTTTTGGCCACATAGGCCATTTCTACAAGTAATTTTCCATGTCTTAAAGGTCACTTTTGTTGAGTTTGCACTTCTAGTCACCTTTTGGCCACATAAGTCATTTTGCAAAAATAGCCTCAATCATGTCTTGCATGTGTACAATAGGAAGTATTATTGTCTCACATAGTATTCTAAGTCTTTAACTCTATTTGATTTTAGTTTTTCATACAGGTGTGGATCTACTTACCGGAGATTGAGCATGACAGATACCCCGGGACCATCCAGTCAGGACCGCTACATCCAGGAGTTGCTTAAGGAGATTTTTTTTATGTTTTTAGTCTGTTTTTTTTGTTGTCTTGTACTTTATAGTCATGTTCAGTAGTACTGATTCTTTTAGTTGGTGTCAGAGTTTGTCGTAGTATAGTTAAGTTTGTCAAGTCTCTTGTTATCGTATTTTCTGTTTTATATTTGAAAATCGAAAAAGAGTTGTAAATGAAACATCCAAGAAGATTTTTGTTTCTTAGTTTATTTTGTCCATTACTTTTCCAGAACTATGCTTGATCTGATTCATGAGGGACATAATAAGGAGGCAACCTACATAGGGTTCGATTGAATCATTTTTTTAAGTTAAAAGAAAAAGAAAAAAAGGAAACAAAAAAAGAGATGAAATTATGGGATGTGAGAAATGAGAGGATAGAAAAGAGTGATAATTAGAAAAAAAGAGGAAGGAAAATGAGCAAGCCAAGAAGTGCTATAAAAGAAAAGAAAGAGAAGATTGAAATGAACAAAATGGGATGATGTCATATGACCTTCATACCCTCGAAGTCATTTTAGAACCGATAACTCTGACTAGGTGCATTTCACATAATTTGAGATTGTCTTATGTTAAATGCCCTAACGCTAACATGATGACTTCATTTTGTTCCTTTTTGTTATTTTCATAAAGTAGAAGGGTGGTTCGTTTGTGGTTCTTAATGTGGTAACTCTTCTCTACAACATAAAGTTGAAAGGCAATGGCAGATGACAACAGAATTGAGTCGGTTGATACTAGTGCTTAAAAGCAATTGGTTGAACATGACAATGGGTTGGTTGAATAGGTAAGGATGTTAAGACAACACATGGCGGACATGTACAGGGTTTGGATGACTGGAAAGGCAGCACCCCCGCCACCACCTAGCTTTCTAGATGCTACCCTTACCCAAACTCCGGTCATAGTGCCAGATAATTCCCCGTACTCTCCAGATTCTCCTGCTTATCACAGCTTTCCCAACCACCCTAGTAGCTCCCCCACTCGTCCTCCAACTGCCTTTCCCAAAAATCGCCCTCCTGTCATATCCATTATCCCCACGATCATAACTTCTCAACAATCTTCCCTTCATAAATCCAACAATGAACACCCACTCAAAACTCATGATGCCCAATATTACTCCTCAGAGGTTGCCCACAAGGTCCCTGACTCATACAATTATAGCCCTAGGAATGAGCCTCATGTTGAAAATGAATAGTTCATAGGAAAAGAAGGGCGAGATGAGATATCCAGGAAGCTGAAAGGTATAGAACAGTCCTTAAGGAGCATGCAAGGGATGGGAAATCAGACTAACATGTCTTATAATTACTTGTGTATGTTCCCTGATGTTCATCTGCCCACGGTGTTTAAAATGCCAAAGTTTAACTTGTATGATGGGTGTGGAGATCCAGTAGCCCATGTAAGGGGTTATTACAGTGAAATGAGAAGTGCTGGTGGGATAGATGATTTGTTGATGGCGCATTTCAGTGAGAGTTTGAGTGGGGAAGCCTTGGAATGATATACTCGTCAAGATGTCAAGAAGTGGCATGCATGGGATGACATGGCTCAAGATTTTGTTCGACACTTTCAGTACAATCTAGACATTATCCCAGACCGCTCCTCCCTGTCTAAGATGGAAAATAAACCCGAGGAAAGTTTTAGGGAGTTTGGGCTCAGATGGAGGGAACAAGCTGCTCGGGTCAACCCCCTGGTTGGTGAAGAAGAAATGGTTGAGCTTTTCCTACCAGCCCAGGGGCCCACCTACTTCAATCATTTGATCTCGACCTTGGGTAAACCTTTTAATGATGTGGTAAAAATGGGGGAGGTGGTAGAGGAAGGAATCAAGTCAGGCAAAATCATGAGTTATTCTGCATTGAAAGATACTGCAGAAGACATTCAGAACATCTTAGTAAGTTTGGGTGGAAGAAAGAGAAATAGAAAAGATGTTGTTGAGCCCCGCCAACGACAGGATCCAGTGGGCATTCCTGCTCAACGCTTTCAACCTCAATATCGACCCCATGGGTATCCCTGTGCTCTAGATAATCCTCCCCAATGCTAATTTCCCCATAAAATCCCGAAAGTCATACCTTACCTTCCCAGTACTTCATCCACAATGCACTACTATATGCTCCACATCCATAGGACCCCGGATGGCATGCACCATTTCCGCAAATATCTTACCCGCCTCCTCAAGCATATCAACCACTTACCTGCAAATGTTTCCAACCAAGGCCAGAGTACAAAATGAAAAGGTAACAGAAAAAATAAAAGACTTTCACTTTTATTAGAGAATCATATGCCAATTTGTTCTAAAGTTTGAGGCAATTGGACATGTTGAAGCCGATTCTGCTAAAAATGTCGAACCCTCTTCCAAAGAATTTTGATTATTCTCAAAGGTGCACATATTGATCTAATGCCCCGGGTCACAGTAAAGAAAAGTGTTGGCATATGAAAAGATCAGTTCAGAAGCTTATTGATGCAGGTGACATTGTATTGCAAAATCCAGATGCAGTAAACACTAGCCAAAGTCCATCGCCTATTCATAATGAGACGCATATGATGGATATGATTTGTGTTGAAAAGGAATATGAGAACTCTTCTAAGATCCTCGAAGGGCCACTTGCCTCAAGGCTTTCAGCGCTATCAGTCTCAGTTTCGGAAGTTGATCTTAAGAATGAGCCGACAAAAGGGACCCAAAAGCAATTTGCTAAGGTCAATGTGATGGAGACTTATGAAGGTCCTAGTACTGTTGATGCGGAACTCAGTGGCTAAGATGTTGATCTTGGTGATTGGAAAGATTCTCCTTTCTTGTCTAGCCAGGGAAGAGTCTTGGTGGTTAATTTTGTTGTCTGGTTTATTTCAGGGTTGTAATCCGGATATTGTCTTGTGGCTCAAACCCTTCTATCCTTTTATTTTGTCTAGTTCGTTTAGTCGTAGTAACTCATTTAGTGTTATCTAGGATTGTTCCAAGGTTGTAACCCCAGTTTAGTTTGCTTGTTTTGTTGTTCGAAAACTTTCACCATCTGTTTAATGCAATCTCCTATTATTTTCTAGTCTGTACTTGTTTAGTTCTCTTTTTCTTTTATAGTTCTTTTCATGGTGACTCTAGTGGCATGACATGCATGTGGAATTCTCAGCCTGGTCTTAAAAGTTAGTCTAATCATGAAACAATGAAACAAGTTCTGAAGATGATAGGGACATTTGAGGGAAATAAGTAAAGATTTGGATATTTTGAGATCATTTAAAGCCCGAATTGTGTGAAACTGGGGCAGATGGTTTGGGAAGTTAAGAGGACGACAAGAATTTGTTACAAGAAAGTGCATCCCAGACAATTTGAAGCAAGCAACTTTGAGTTAAAGTGCATCTCAAGTCACAACATAAATCCAAGGGAGTTTTCTCCAAACTGACGGAGCACATCCATTTTGAAGATGAAATCACCCAAGAACAGCTCTGTACTTGACAAGGAACTAAAGAAAGGTGGAAGGAATATCTGTGATACCAATGTCGATGCTGCAAAAGAAATGCTATGCATGATCTCCATTTTTCATCTTCAAGTTGCATGTATTATACTTGGTATTCTTAGACATTGGGAGGCCCTCTTTCAGCTATCCAAACACTTTATATCCTTTGGTACCCCTTTAAGCTTGTGCTGATTTCTTTGACCTCCCTTCTTTTGGAATCAAATTAGAGTCATAAAAAATATATTATTGCCCCACAAATTTGTTTTAGAAAATTCATTCCAAAAGAAAAATTCAAAAATAAAAAAAGAGAGATAAAGAAGAAAAAGAAAAGAAAAAGAAAAAAAGAGAAGAAAAGAAAAAAGGAAAAATATAGCGACAAAAAAATAAGACAAGAATTAGTTGTGAACTACGTTCAACCTGATTCTTGTCACCACAAGATACGTAAGCAGCCTTACGGTTCGGTCGCACCAAATAAAATATTTCATAATCCCACAAAGTCAAGAGTGGGGTGGTTTTTCTTAGAATCAAATTCTCTTATTTTACCATGGTTAATGCCTTGTCATCTGCAGAATCAGAGGAAATAAGAAGAAAAGAACAAAATGAGAGAGTCTTATTGGTAAAAACCTTCACAGGTACCATAAGGCGACGATGAGTTGAGAAAAAAAACAAAATGAGAGAGGATGGATAGTGAAAACCCTTCGAGCTTTAGGATAATCGGAGCATTGAAGCCTAGTTTCACGGCGAAGAGGTACAACAAGAGTGGAATATTAGACTTGCTTTATAGATTAGACCACTTAATCCAAAAGTGCATGTCATGGTCATTAGAGTTGGTATCCACATCTGATAAGTTTCTACTTGGTGATTTTCCTGTTAGATATCATTTCTTTCCATTGTCCCCTTACTATATTCCTCTTGATTTGTTGAAGTCCTCTTCTTGAGTTTGTTTTATCAAAACAAGTAAGAAATTACTTCAAAATTTGCTACCAGCTTTCCAATGGCACAAAACGGAATCTGGTTTGCACATTAAAGTGGCATAAGTCAGGAAAGAACAGTATGCGCACTGAGTTGGTAACAATTGACGTGCTTTGGGATTCATGTGAAATACAAAGGTGCTTTGGGGTTTGAACGGATCAGAGGTGTTTTCATTGATAAGGGTTGACAAAGAAAGTGGTTAGTCAATAAACAATCAAGGTATTTCAAGTTGAAATCAAAGTTATCATGGCAAGTGAAGGAGCAATCGCCCTAAAAGTCAAGGCCACAAACCAACCACCATGTTTAAACTTACAAGTTTTCTTTGTTTGAAACAAGGACGAAGACTATGTCCAAATCAAAGCTTGGAAGCTTGAATTTTTCATGTGTAGTGCCCAAATCTAGTCAGCACAAAGGTTGTTTGAGAAGGTTTTTACTTCCTAGGAGTTCCCCTACTTGAGATGACCATTACCTCTTAGGCATTCTCCCTAGTCAGAAGAGTTTTTAGTTTTCATTAAGTTCAGGGGTCCCACTTGCAGAATAGGGTTAATTTTAGTTTCCTTAAATTATTAATCTTTAGCATTCCTTAAGTTCAGGGGTCCCGTCTGGAGAATATGGTCATTCTTAATTTTCTTAAGTGGTTAGTCTTTAGTTTTCCTTGAGTTCAGAGTTCCCTCCTGGAAAATAGGGTTAATTTTTAGTTCTCTTAAGTTGTTAGTCTTAGCTTTTCTTAAGTTCAGGTGTCGCGCCTGGAGAATAGGGTCAATTTTAATTTTCTTAAGTTGTTAATCTTTAGCTTTCCTTAAGTTTAGGAACCCTCCTGGAGAATAGGGTCATTTTTAGTTTTCTTAAGTTGTTAATCTTTAGTTTTCCTTGAGTTCAGGAGTCCCGCCTAGAGAATAGGGTCAGTTTTAATTTTCTTAAGTGGTTATTCTTTAGTTTTCCTTGAGTTCAGGGATCCCTCCTGGAGAATAGGGTCAGTTTTTTGTTCCCTTAAGTTGTTAGTCTCAGGTTTCCTTAAGTTTAGAGGTCCCGCCTGGAGAATAGGGTCAATTTTAGTTTTCTTAAGTTGTTAATGTTTAGTTTTCCTTAAGTTCAGGAGCCCCGCCTGGAGAATAGGGTCATTTTTAATTTTCTTAAGTGGTTAGTCTTTAGTTTTCCTTGAGTTCAAGGGTCCCGCCTGGAGAATAGGGTCAGTTGTTAGCTTACTTAAGGTTTCAATATTTAGTTTCTCTTAAAGTTCAGGGGTCCCATCTGGAGAATAGAGTTAGTTGTTAGTTTCCTTAAGTTTTCAATCTCTAGTTTTTCTTGAGTTCAGAGTTCTGCATGAAGAATATGGGCAGTTTTAGTTTAATCAAGATCAGTTTATAGTTTTATTAAGCTCAATCTCAAAGGAGACGCACATCTTAGTCGAGTTTTTAGTTTTACCCTCATCATTGCATCCTTCAGCAATAAAATACGTGATTTACAGTTTCGCTAACAACTCACAAATCTTTCTAGTGCAAACTGGGGTAGAAAATGTTGTTTGTTTTGTTGTTTTTGATTGTAGGCACCCACCTAGAGAACGAGGGGCAGCATTTCAGAAATCAATTTTAGTTCCAAGTCAAAGAAGCACGAGGAACCCGCTTGAAGAACTGTGACGACCCGGCCAGTCGTCTCATGAGTTACCGCTCTGTTTTCCCCATTTCTTCTTCATTATGCTTCGTTATCCGTGTTTTATGTGATCAAATTAAGTAGTTTGTGTTCGGAGTGGATTTGGTAAGAAATGAGACACTTAGTCTCTTTTAAGAAGATTTAAGTTGGAAAAATCAACCGGATGTTGACTTATGTGTTAGAGGGCTCAGATATGAGTTCCGATGGTTCGGTTAGCTTCAGGAAGTGATCTATGACTTAGGAGTGTGATCGGAATTAGTTTTAGAGGTCCGGAATAGAATTAGGCTTGAATTGGCGAAGTTAGTATTTTGGCGATTTCCGGTTGGTTGGCGAAATTTTGATCCGAAGGTCGGAATGGAATTCTAAGAGTTTCTGTAGCTTCGTTATGTCATTTGGGATGTGTCTGCAAAATTTCAGGTCATTCGGATGTGGTTTGGTTGGGTTTTTTATCGAAAATCGTATTTCGGATGTTTTTAGAAAACTTAGGCTTGAATTCGATGTGAATTGATGGATTTGGCATTGTTTGGGGTGTTTTGACAATTGGAACAAGTTTGAATGAGGTATTAGGTTGTGTTGGTGCTTTTGGTTGAGGTCCTGGGGGCCTCGGGGTGATTTCGGATGGCTAACGGAAAGTTTGGAACATGAGGGATTGCAGATTTTTCTACTGCTTCTGGTGTTTTTGCACCTACGATTTGGGGACCGCAGGTGCGGTATCGTAGATGCATTGATTGGATTGCAGAAGCGGAAAGGCTGAGGAAGGTGTGGAACCGCAGATGCGGAAGGGGGACCGCACCTGCGGAGATGCAGAAGGGCAAGTGGACCGTAGATGCGGAGATAGTACCGCAGAAACGGCTATTTGACCACAGATGCGGTTATGTCTAGGCAGAAGGTATATATGTTTCTTCTTCGCGATTTTTGAAGGGTTTAACCATTTTTAACTTCAGAATTAGAGTTTTTAGGCAATTTTGAAGAGATATTTCAAGGGAACTTCGATAAGGTAAGGATTTTGGACTTAAAACACACTTCTATAGTGGTATTTCATGAATTAGGATTGAAATTTAAGGAATTAATGGATTAAAAATGGAGGTTTAGGGCTTGAGTTTAAGAGGGCATAAATTAAGGATTTGAGGGGTCAATTGAACTCCGATTCTGGTATTTTTGATATGTATGAACTCGTGGGGAGATAAGGAATCTAATGATGTGAAAATTTCTAAGTTTCGAGATGTGGGCCCGAGGCTCGAATTTTGCTAATTTCGGAATTTTTGATATTTTTCAATTGTTTTCGCTCTGGCTTTGTTCCCTTAGCATATTGTGACGTATTCGTTCTGGTTTTGGTCAGATTCGATGCGCGAGGAGGCCGATTTGAGAGGCAAAGGCACCGCGGAGTAGTATTTTTCACCGGTTAGAGGTAAGTAACTATTGTAAATCTGGAATTGAGGGTACAAAACCCCGGTATTTGACTTGCTTTGATAAAAGCGGTGACGCACATACTAGGTGACGAGTGTGTGGGCATGCACCGTTAGAGATTGTGGCTTGGTCCGTTCCATAACAACTATTAAGTCGCGTACTTGATTTGGAAATCTTATATTATTCCATATTATAGTCTTTTATACTGTACTGTGGGTTGTATGCCATGTTTGGGGCCTTGTGCCGATTTGTAGAACCCTTAGGGGCGTTTTGACTATTTTTCCTCACTTTATTTGTTAGAAACCATATCCTCAGTCATGTTTTCACCTGTTTAAGTGATTAAATGGGTTGTGATTATGGGTTGTCGGCTTGCCTAGTATTGTGATAGGTGCCATCACGATTGGTATTTGGGATCGTGACAAGAACGGGGTCAACTTTCAATTTCGTTCGAGATCAAGCAGGAGGATCCCACCTGGAGAACGAGGGTCAATATTTCAGAAATTGGTTTCAAGTTCAAGTTAGAGAAGCGTCAGGAGAACCCCTCCTGAAGAACAGGGTCAACTTTCAGTTTACAAGTTCAAGTCAAGGAGGCATCAGGAGCCCGCCTAAAGAACATGTTCAGTTTTCAATTTCAAGTTAGAGAAGCATCAGGAGAATCCTGCCTGAAGAACTGAGTCAACTTTCATTTTACAATTTGAAGTCAGAGAGGCATCAAGAGCCCACCTGAAGAATAGGGTTAACTTTCAATTTTCAAATTCAAGTCAAAATTAAGCAGGAGGATCCCGCCTGAAGAGCAGGGTCAACTTTCAGTTTACAAGTTCAAGTCAGGGAGGCATCAGGAGCCCGCCTGAAGAACATGTTCCGTTTTCAATTTCAAATTAGAGAAGCATCAGGAGAATCCCACCTGAAGAACAGGGTCAACTTTCAGTTTACAATTTCAAGTCAGAGAGGCATCAGGAGCCTGCCTGAAGAATAGGTTCAACTTTCGGTTTTCAAGTTCAAGTCAAAATCAAGCAGGAGGATCCCGCCTGAAGAGCAAGGTCAACTTCCAGTTTTCAAGATTCAAGTCAAAGACAGTAGGAGTCTGCCTAAAAAACAGGGTCAACTTTTAGTTTTCAAGATTCAAGTCAAAGACAGCAGGATCCCGCCTGGAGAATAGAGACAATTTTTAATTCAAATCAGAAGCAGCACGAGCCGCCTGAGGAACAAGGTTTTCAAGCTCAAGTCTACTCCAAGTTCAAGTTTATTTCAAGTGCAAGCAGCAGGATGCCCGACTGAAGAACAGGGTCAACTTCAAGTTTTCTTCAAAATCAAGTCAGCAAAATGCCCACCTGAAGAACATGGTGAATTTTTTGTTTCATGTTTAAAGAGCAAGTGGGGATTCAAGAAAGACTCAAGACAAGAAGTAGATAGGATTTTGTATTTTTCTTTTATTTTTACTGTAATTTTTTCCTTTTATTTTTGATGTAATGGTAGGAACCACGGACCGGAACCTCGACGACACCTCAATCGGCTCTCCACCTCGGTACTCCATCATTGTTCCTACTTTTGAACTACACGTGGCATGATTCCTTTATAGCCAAGTATATGTAGGCAACTCATATACTAGGGCTCGGTCACATTCTCCTTTTTCTTAGTTTTTGGTTTCCCTAAATAAGGGTCGGATCAAAAAATCTGTCTTGTAGTTCTTTGTCTAAAGATTATTCGCATTTCCAGTAAAAGAGGGGCAGCTGTAGACATGTAATTTTTTACCCTCCCCGAGATTTTATATATTTAGGCATTTAAATGTTTAGTTTAGGCCTAATATCGCTATTTCAACTAGTTTATTTTGTCACAAAAATGAAAATTACAAAAATAGGTTTGTCTTAACGGTTAGTTTTATTTTAATAGTTATTTTTACTTAAGTAGGATTAATTAGTAAATGGTGTAGTATTTTTAGTCTTGCTTTAGAAGAAAGAGTACGAAATTTGAGGCTAATTTTTGTTTGGTCTTAATTGAAGAGGTCCAAAGAGATTACCCAATTTTAAAGCCCAAACCCAAAGACCCACTCTCCCTTCTTCTTATACACGCTAACACACATTTTCAAGACCTAGACACAACCTAAAAAAACCTAGGCCTAACAAGCTACAGCCGTAGAACCCTATCTCCTAGCCGTTCTTGTTGCTTCATCTTCAACCTTCAGCACCATTCACACACAAGACCTAAGAGCTGAGAACGCCCAAGCTTCAGCCGTTTTTGGACCCTTCTCCTTCATCTTCCTTAACCTAACGCCACCCTCCCTCGCCTGAGAACTAGCCCCGTCGTTGCCCCTCCTATTCAAACAAAAGAACCAACAGACCTAACCCTATACAACCTAAGCAGGGAGATGAACAACGGAAGAAAAAACACCCTAGACTTATAGATCACTCCATAGTCGTTGTTGCTTCTGGATCTCTCACCAAACCAGTGACCAAACTAACACAAATCAGCCACCCTCACTTTCGTCTCACAACAACCGGCGTCCAAGCCAGAAAACAACTTAGAAAAAAGTTGCACCAGTACCCTCACACCTCTCTCCCTTCTCTTTACACATGTCATTTCACACCAGCGACTACCTTCAGTCCAAAATGAGAGCAGCAACAGTGAGAAAAAGTTTCTGCTTTCTCTTCTCGTGTCTTTGATTTTCGTCGGAAAAAAGAGGTTAAAAAAACATAGTGAGAGATAGACAATTGAACGAACACTCAGAGTTCGATGAGGTTCCGGCGAGGTTTTTCGATTTAGATCTTGTTCGCGGTTCCATTGCTTGGCATCGTCAACTGTCCGACAGTCAGATTTTAGATCTATTCGAGGTTTATTCCTCAATGTTTTTTACTATTTTGGCTTAATTCCATGCTTCCAGTAATTTTGTTAATCTCTCTTTTATATGTTTTGTTGATCTTTGAATTAATGTTTCATTTTTGCTCGTGATGCCTGGCAGAATTTGTTTGCGTGTTTTTGGTTCTTGTGATTATTGTTTGTGTGTTTCTTTTCATGTAATTTTATATTCGGATGAATTCTTAGTAAATTTGAAGTTTCGTTGGCAATGACTTATTAAAAGATAAAGGTTTCGAGGCTTTAGGATTGATAATATAGTGATAGAATATTAAGTTAACAGAGTTAAGTAGGGTAGCTGATTGTTTGGATGTTCGAAAGGTCTTATGCCGTGGGAATGGGAAAAACTGTGGGTACAGTTCCCGAGGCATAGTCATGATACCTAATCCCAAAATTTGAGTGCACGTTGGTGTGACTTGACCCCCCAACTCCGAACAATAATGAAATTAAAGATGTTGTAGATCGTGGGTATGGTTCCCGTGATGCGATTCACAATGTGTACCAAACAAACGAGTGTGCGACATCGCAACTTGTTCCAACCTAATTCCATAAATAATTAAGAGCGATTTTGAAAATTCAATAGGCTCTAAATATGTAATTAATTAGATAATTAGGCCAACAATAATATTTGAGCGACCGTGCTAAAACCACGGAACTCGAGAATGCCTAACACCTTCTACTGGGTTAACAAAATTTCTTACCCGAATTTCTGTGTTTTGCGGACTGTAAAACCGAGTCAAACTTCCTCGATTCAAAATTTTAAACCGGTTGGGATACCATAAATTATCCTAAGTGGCAACTCTGAATTTAAATAAATAATTTTGTTTTGATTATTGTCACTTTAATTGAAAAAACTCTCTTATACCCCTTTTCGGGTAGAAAAAGGAGGTGCGACACATACCATTGAATACATCAAACTTCTAACGGCAGAGGAATAAGGAAATTTTGTCATGCTTTCCTTTTCCTCTATTGTTGTAGGACACATCTTCTTGCTTAACTTTAGATGACTAAAAAGAGGTGTGCTGACTAGCTTAGCATTCTTCATGTTGAAGCATTCCAGTACATGTTTAATGTACTTTTCCTGAGACAGCCACAACTTTCTACGTGTTCGCTCTCGAACTATCTTCATACCCGATTTTGTTGTACTGGGTCCAAGTCCTTCATATCAAATGACTTGGACAAATTTCCCTTCAACTTTGCGATCAACTCCTTGTCTTTCCCTACAATTAACATGTCATCCACATACAACAATAAAATAATAAAATTGTTGTAAGAAAATCTTTTGAAGTATACATATGGATCAAAATATGTCTTTATGTAAGTTTGACTTTTCATGAATGAGTCAAACTTTTTGTACCATTGCCTTGGTGCTTGCTTCAACCCATAAAGACTCTTATTCAATTTGCATATCATGTGTTTCTTTCTAGCTACTTCAAATCATTGTGGTTGCTCCATATAAATCTCCTCTTCCAAATCTTTATGGAGAAGTGTAGTTTTCACGTCCAACTGCTCCACATCAATATCTAGGCTAGATTCTAAGATCAAAATTGTTCGAATAGAAGTCATTTTGACAACAGGTGAGAAAATTTTGTCAAAATCAATACCTTTCTTCTATTCAAAGCCTTTTACCACCAATCGAGCTTTGTATCTGACTAGTTTGCCATTTTCATCTTTTTTGAGTTTAAAGACTCATTTGCATTTGAGTGGTCTTTTACCCTTTGGAAGTTCAACCAGCTTGTATATGCCATTTTTCTATAGAGATTTCATTTCTTCTTGCGTGGCTTTCATTCATTTGGTTCTTTTCTGGATGAGACAACACATCCTTAAGACTTTTTGGCTCTCCATCATCACTAATAAGGACATTCTCTGTGGAAGGATACCTGTATGACTCTACCCTTGGCCTTTCTAATCTCATTAGAGATTGAGGTTCTTATTCTTCTTGAGTGGGGTACTCACTTGCTCGACATCATCATCAGGTTGATCCCCCTACTTAATAACCTCACTAGGTCGCTCCCCCTGCTTGGGAACGTCGTCGGTCTTACTTTTTGCACTTGTGGGATAGTTAGAAGAAGAAGGAATGGTAACAAGGTTAGGAATTGTACCATTCTTGGCCTTCTCTGACATATCATAATCAGTTCCAACTTCACTTTCTCAGAAGACTACATCTCTGCTTCTGATGACCTTCTTCTTTACAAAACCCCATAATCTATATCTGAACTCTTCATCTCCGTATCCGATAAATATATAGGGAACAGATTTATCATCTAGCTTTGTTCTCTATTCCTTTGGTACTTGCGCAAAAGCTCTACAACCGAACACAGATGCGAGTAGGACACCTCCTTGTTAGTCCAAACTCTCTTTGGGATGTCAAATGCCAACGGAACTGATGAACTCCTATTGATCAGGTAACAGGCTGCCTGAACTGCTTCACCCCAGAATGACTTTGTAGTTTAGCCATTCTGAACATGCTTCTCACCTTCTCCATAATGGTATGGTTCATCTTTTTAGCTAAGCCATTGTGTTGTGGGGTTCCAGAAAATGTCTTTTCATGTCTGATCCCATGGCTCGAATAGTACTCTTCAAATTCCCTTGAAGTGTACTTACCTTCATTGTCACTTCGGAGATGGTTTAGCTTTTGCTCTGTCTCCCTTTCTAACCATAGCATGAAACTTCTGGAAAACTTAAAATGCCTGATCTTTAGGTTTCGAAATATAAACCCATAGTTTTCATGAAGCATCATCAATAAAAGTAACAAAATGTTTGTTACCGCCCATCGATTCAATTTCTATTGGGTCACAAATATCAGAATATACCAAATCAAGTATATTCAATTTTCTTTCAGACGATGTCTTAAATGAGACTATATGTTGCTTACCAAATAAACAGTAGTCACAAGGTTTTACCGTTGTAACTTTGGAATAAGAAATGAGTGATTTCCTGGCAAGAATCTTCTATCCTTTCTCGCTCATATGACTCATCCTTTTGTGCCACAAATCTACAGAAATCTCATCTTGTACTACGTTCCATTTACCTTGGCATATTTCTGCATTTTTCCTGTATAACGTGCCACAAGAAAATTCCTTTGCAATCACCAATGATCCCTTGGTGAGTCTCCACTTTTGATTTGCAAAATAGTTCTCATTTCTATCTCGGTCTAAAGTAATTTTCGAGATCAAGTTCATCCTCAAATCAGGTACATGCCGCACATCCTTTAGAACCAATGTACATCCAACATTTGTATCAATACAAATGTCACCAATTCCCGTAATCTTTGAGTAACTTGTGTTACCCATTCCCACAGTGCCAAAATCACTTGCTATATATTTGCAAAAAAAAAAGATCTTTTATGGGTGTAGCATGGCAAGATTTTGTTGTATCAACCACCCATTCCGACTCTAGACCTGACAAGTGCATGCATTCCTCTTCCTCATTTATAAAGAGGATAACATTATCATTGTTTTGTACCATGTAGGTTGTGTTATCGTCATTCTTCTGACCACTGCTTTGAACTTTGCCCTTCCATGAATTTGGGCAATCTCTTTTGAAGTGACCTGGTTGATCACAATTGTAGTAATTTATATCTCTTCATTTGAATCGGTTCTTAGATTTCTCACGAGCTTTGGATCTACCATAGTTGCTCGAACTTCTTTGATAACTCCTGCCTCTACCTTCTGTGATGAGAGCTTGTCCTTAATTTTCAGGATTCTTTCTCATCTTCTCATTGAGTAGAAGAGCCGATGTGACATATTTCGACTCAAAGGTAGTCTTACCGTGCAAGATGGTTGTTGCCAAATTATCGTATGAAGATGCCAATGAGTTCAATAACAAGATGGCTTTGTCTTCTTCTTCGATTTTCACTTCGAGATTGGTGAGTTGTGTGATTAGTCTGCTAAACACATTTAAATGTGACAAAAAATCCGTACCTTCACCCATGTGTAGGGTGTATAGCTTCTTCTTGAGGTAGAATTTATTTGTCAGCGTTTGGGACATGTATAGGCTTTCCAACTTTGTCCAAATTCCACATGCGGTGTTTTCATCAATAATGATATTTACCACATCATCTGATAAGTGCAACCTGATTGCACTAGCAGCCCTTTCATCCAAGTCAGCTCAATCCTCAACTTTTATGGTATAAGACTTTTTGGTGTCAACATCCAGTACCTTGTGTAATCCTTGTTGGATGAGCAGATCCTTATTCTTCTTTGCCATGCTGAGAAACCTCTATCTCCGTTGCATATTGCAACCTCATATTTTACTCCGGACATTTTTTTTCACTGAGCATAGTACTACCAACAGTCAATATTACTTCTGTGAACGAGCAGAACCTGTGCTCTGATACCAGTTATTGGGAATAAACCCCCTAAAGAAATAATATTCACGGTAATAAAAGCGAAATAATAACGTAGCACCGAGATATGGTAATCAACAAGAATAAAAATAACAATCAAGAACACAAAAGTTTTTACGTGGAAAACCCTTTTGAATAAGGGATAAACCCATGGACCCGTGAAGAGCAACTGATATCATTATAGCAAGGAATTTTATACTTTGTAGGTCTGAGTAAAATACTCTAAAGACCACTACAACATACAAAAGAAATAACCCTCTTTTGATGTTTCCAGCTCACTACAATATCGCTCTCTCTATTTTTCTCATTGACTATTTTCTTATACGGAAAAGGGAATATATCCCTCTACTAGCTAAAATAAGCTAGATTTGTCCTCCGTTATACTATTTGATAAAAATTATCCCTACCATTCAAGTCTCTTGTTCAAATACCCCTTTGCCGTCAAATTTTAATTTTAAATTATAAAAAGTCACGTGTTAGAGTTCTATTGGCTAAACTAAACCCACTCCTCCTTTTTCTTTGACCAAGTCGACCCGCCCAAATCTCTCACCTGTCATCTTCCCGACCTCACCCTTTCTTCTTTTAACAACTCATTCCTCTAAAAACTACAGGGCAAATTCCTCAAAAAATGAAGATCGAAAATTTAACATTCAGATAATTAGCTTATTAAGCTCAGTGCTCCCATTCATCTATGAAATTAAACACTAAATCTAAAAGTTTTACACCAATTAACACAGAAAGAAAACTGATTTAAAAGAAAAAAAAAGAAATACATGTTTAACTATCGAAAAAATCAAAGGAACTATAGTAAGTGTTGATAGAGAATCAATATCTCTGCAAACGTGTGGTCCGCTTCATCAAAGGCAAGAATCTTCATGCACTCATGCCCATTTTCTTGTTGTGACCTACTTTTTTATAATTTCAGGAGTGTCAATTATTAATTATGTTGAAACAGGCCGGCACTTTGAAATTGGCACATACTTGGTTGCATCTGCTTGGATAGCTAATTTTGTTATACCAGTGAATTTCCCCATTCTTATCAGCACTTCCATATTCTGCAACATTTTCCACCATTTAAACCAAATATTTTGAAGTTTTTATTTGTTTGAATTGATGAAAAATCTTCTTAATATTCTCTTTGAAATGTAGAGGGGTATTTTGAACAATAGACTTGAACGATAGGGACAATTTTGATCAAATAATATAACAGAGGACGGATCTAGCTTATTTTACCCAATAGAGGGACATATATGACCCTTTTCCATTTTTTATACCCTGTGAAACCTCACTCTTTCTTTCTCTCTGTTGGTACGTAGAAATGGAAATCGAAGCTCTCCTTCTATAGCCTCTAAGAAGTCTATTATATTTGACATTTTACCCACTTTTCCTTCGTTTTCTTTCTTTCATTTATGGGGATGAACCCCTTTCCTTCTTTTTCTTTCTTTCATTTATGGGGATGGACCCCACACCATCCTAGCATAACCAGTCATCCCTTAATCATTTTGGCAAGGTTGAATTTCTCAGCCCTCTCTTATAATAGAGTACTGCCGGGCTTAGACCCCTCCTTTGTTATCCTTTTTATGGTATAAAAGCACACCCAAACTCTAATGGATGAGATAAACTTGCAAGACGAATGAGGTAATAAGAATACAATGGTCACTGTATTAAACAGAAAGACAATAGGAATAATAAGGGCAATAACTTTGTTGTTCGTTTTTGTACAGCAATACAATAACATGAAAGATGAAGATAAAATTAACTTAGGAGTTGAGTGAAGTATCGAAATATCAAACAAGAATAACAAACATCATTAACTGTTCAGTTTGTGCAATATCAAACTAGCTTGACTTCTTAGAAGCATTCTCTCTTGCCATTGTCATTTGTTCAAAAAGGCTTCCATCATAAACAGCTCGTACCGCTTCTTTCGTCAATTCACCATTCTTGTTTTTCGCCAAATCATATAGGAGCCTCCAATCTGTTGTAGCATTAAGCCTACGCCAATAAAAAATATGATATTAGAAAATATATATCACTTCAAAGAAAAACAAAAAGAAATATAAACAGCACCATCCAAAGTAGTCTTTAGGTTCTCTATTTTTCTTGAGCAACTCGTTCACTTCGTCAGCTGTTAATGAATTTGCATTTTTATGAGCATACTTCTTGAAGATCTCCTCAAACTTCTCTGGCACAAATCTTCAAAAACATTCAAAAATATAATCGAATATTAACTGTATCTTATACAAAGCTTACAACAAATGTGATCTATGACCATTAAATTATTGTCTATGAAAGAGAATTCTGTCACTAACTATTCATTTTGTGAAAAAATTACAGTTTGTACTTAAATAGACGAGTCACATATTTTTAGTTACAATACACAAATTATTTCAGCTTTACCTTCCTTCAGCATCATAAGCATCAGAATCACTGCCATGCTTTCCATATTTGATGTTTTTAATCACAATGGGAAACAGTAGAGACGGCCATTTTCCCTATGATCAAAACAAATAAATTAAATGAGAACTTGGCTGGTAAATTTCGGGCCATAGCAGTGAATCTTTTTTTCCGGAAAAATACAAATATATATATATTTCCGAAAAATACAAATATATATATATATATATTAGCTTGCTTGTCCTCGTCATCCTTACGACCTAAATTAGATTGGATTTGGAATTCATAAGAGTTTCTTCTTTTTATGATTTTGTTTGTATTCTATGGAAACTCAACAAAAGAACCAACAAAGATTGTGATGAAATGATAAGTATTTCTTTATTCTTGATTAGAGTTTTTCGATTCTAGTCCTGAGTATGAAGTAGTCTTTGTTAAGGAATATTTTACTCTTAATATGAGACTTTCCTAGATAAATCCAAATTTAGTAAGACCTCATGCAATGCGAGTACCACCGAGTAGGAAATCGGGGAAAAAAAAGAAGAAGAAAAAATCAAGAAAAGAAAACTCAAGCGGCCGCCCGCCGTGGGTGTGTTAGCATTGCAATTGAGGAACAAAAAAAAACTAGCTAGAAACAACTAGCCGTAGAATATTAAAGTCAATCATATAACTCTATTCATTGCATGTCTACCTCTGTCACCAGCTCTAATCTAGACAATCTAATCCCCCAATTTGTTGACCTGTTTTTCTTTTTAATTTAGAAGAATTAAAATAGAAGGGCAAATATAGCTAGCTTATATTTCGGTCGATGTTATATCAAGTCTATAGTAATAATGCGCAAACAGAAAGCTGGAGGTCTAGTTCCACCCAAATCCATATTCTTACCACCCATAATCAAGAGCACTTTAAAATATTGTTATCACAAATATGTATTATCTCGTATTATATTGTGATGTATGATCATCTTATGTATAAATTAAACTATTATAAAAAATTTACTTTTTTAGTTAACTATGTCATAATACGCTGACTCCCTCCCCAACTTATTCGCATTATTCTATATATATGTCATCCTCTCTTATTTGTGTGCATCGGTACCCCACGTTCAATTAATAATAACATAGCAAGTGCCACTACACAAATAATATCATTTTATTCCATCTAAATACTGACAAGAGATCAAAGAGATTGTTTGTCGTCATTGAAAATTACTTATGTCATAGCAAATAGAACATGGTGATAAATATTTAATTCATCTGCATGTTTATATGTACTTGCATGACTGATTTTAATTTAACCTTTCTCTATTGTATTCCACCATCAAACTCAGTAATTAAACTTCCTCTGTCCCAATTTTTCCTAAAGGTGTTTGAATTTCGAAAGTCAAACTAATTATTCTTTTGATCATAATTTTTATATACTTTTTAAATATTTTAAATTATTAATTAATGTAACTTACAACACTTTTTACGTAATTTTTAAATAGATAAATTTTATTTTTAAAAATTTAAAAATACGATGTCCATGATCAAAATTAAGAAGTTTAAATTTCGAAAGTGAAAATTATCATATAAATTGGGGCAAATGTCTATTTTTATGACACATTTCCAAAAAGATGAACATTTTTTATATTTAAAATAATTTCATTTAAATTTGATATTTTACTCTTAACGAGATGGTTTATATCACACAATTACATATATCTTATTTTAATTCAAAAAATCTTCTTTTTTTTTCTTAAGTTTGGTGCCAAATAAATTTGGAGTAGAGGTGGAAAAATAGTTAAAAAAAACAGTTAACCATCCATATTATCTACTAAAAAATGGGTTAGATAATAAACTTTTTAAAAACGGATCAAATATGAATAAGAACCATATTATTCATTTAGAAAATGAATAACTAACGCGTTTAACTTTTACATTTATAAAATCTCAAACTGGGGTTCCTCAAGTTTGAGAGACTAGGAATTCTCCCAAAAGTGATCATATTCATGAAGTCATGGATAAGATGGTTACTCATATTATCCGCCGGTTAACCCGTTTTTTATCCATATTAAATATGGATCGGATCAGATCGGATAATTTATCCGTTTTTTCATTACCCGTTTTCGACCCGTCCCGTCCGTTTGCCACCCTACATTGGAGTATTACATAAAATGGGAAGAAGAAAGTAATGTCATATAATGAGGACTAGTTAGAATCTAGACTACGAACAATAAATGCATAGAGATAGAGAGAGATTCGAATTACCGGTCGAGTCTTGTGACTGAGAACAAGATGAATGAGAACAGCAGCCAAAAGTGAGCGGAAAATATTACGTCCCAGTTTTCTGAAACCTGAACAGATGATAAATCATAAATATAGTAAGAAAATTCGTGAAAGAAAAAAAAATAATTAGAAAGAAAATTAAAGGAAACTATCAAATTTACCATAAATAATAATTAAAAAAAATAGAGAAAAAGTGCACACCTAGATATGTTTCCCAAGGGTATATTATTCCATCTTTGTTGATATCAAAGAACATTACATGTTTTTCTAAAGGAGTAAGCTGGTCATGATTTCCCATCCCTGCAGGCACATGCATATGTTTTCTCAATACCAAAAAGGCACACTTTTAAGACAAGAGGGGTTCTGATGGCAAGCAACCTCCACTTCTAATCAAGAGATTGTGAGTTCGAGTCTCCCCAAGAGCAAGGTGGGAAGTTCTTGGAGGGAAGGATGCCGGGGGTCTATTTGGAAACAGCCTCTCTACCCCAGGGTAGGGGTAAGGTCTGCGTACACACTTACCCTCCCCAGACCCAACTAAGTGGGATTATATACTCCACTAAGTGGAATTATACTGAGTTGTTGTTGTTGTTGTAAAAAGGCACACTTTTGTATTTGAACATTTGACTTAAAATGATTTTTGAACTCACACAGTCTTTATACTAGAATCTTCGTTTATGTCAAAGAGATTCAACAGTTTATATGTCCATAATAAAAAATAAAAAAACTTATTACTATTCCTATTTTGCACGCTATAATATACTCCCTCCGTTTCAATTTATGTGAACTCATTTGACTGAGCACGGAGTTTAAGAAAAGAAAGAAGACTTTTGAATTTGTGGTGTATAATGAGACACATATATTTTGTTTGGCTATAAATTATTGCATAAAGGTAAATTGTTTCCAAATAAGGAAAGAGGTCATTCTTTTTGGCACGGACCAAAAAGGAAATAGGTTCACATAAATTGAAACGGAGGGAGTATATTTTAGCGAAAGGGATTCGGTTGGACTATTTTGACTCTATATAACTCTGCCGCTGTGCATGTCTCGAGAGAGTCTGAGAGAGAGAGAGATGCATACCATCAGGTTGAAGGCTGCTTGATGAAGCCATTGAATCAAACTGCAACTACTGAATGTTTTCTTTGTGAATGAAGAAGAAAGAAAAAGGAAGATATATATATAGTTAATAATTAAGATGAACGAGATAATGGTACTTTAACATGATTTGCTTGATTGGAGGAGAAAGTGAAGAAAATATCATGAAAGAAGTTTTTCTTATAAAGATATTATCTTTCCTTCCTAAATGCATATTAATTATTTTCGTTAGTGGTTCCTGTAGAACCACGAGTGTTATTTGGAGTTGACATTTCTTGGAAATAGAAAAGGCCCATCCTTTTTGCTGAGAAACATAAATTAGTCAATTGAACTGTATTTTTATATTATTGTAAATATGACACAGACCGAACATTACTCAATTATTGGGCAATTTGTATCTTATCGTAAAAAGGACCCAATCCTCAAAAAGTTGTTTAGCGACGGATTGCTACGGAATAATAGTTTCGTTGCCAAAAAAGCCAAAAAATAGTTAGTATATAATATAGCGACGGAATATCGACGAAATCGAAAAATCGTTGCTAAATATTGGCGCCCTCAATTTAGCTACAGATTTAGCGACAAAACCTGAGCGACAAAATTTATTTACCTACAGCGACGGAATTAGCAACGAAATGTCCGTCGCTATGTTTAATTTCTTTATCAAAATTTTTTAAGCTCCTTGCTACGGAAATTTCCGTCGATCATGTTATATCTAGTATCTAGTAAACAATAATATCATTAATAGCGACGGAAATAAGCCGTAGCTAATTCGTCGCTGAATACCACTTATTTATTTATCCTAGGGCACAAAATTGGTAAAAGTTCGGCGTCTTCTTCTTCTAACAGGGTAGAACGCTGGAGCAAATATAGGCGGCTGGGAGCAAAATCAATGGAAAACACACTTGAGGGCAAGAACAAGGGCAAAAATTAGTAGCCAACGTGAATTTAAGGTGTGTAGATGGCTTTAATTTGTTTCTTCTTCTGTTTCTTATTAATCAGTAGCTTGATGGCGGTGCTAATGACTACGAATACTATGTTCATTACACTGAATGTGAGTGAACATTTTCAAATTAATTGTTTTCTTTTTACTTTATTTGCATCAATTTGGAGTAGCTAGGGCTTGGAGCTTTATCAGATTTTAATTGTAAAAGGAGGCTTTTTTGTATGTAAAGTTCTTTTCTTTCATGGTTGGACTTGTGTTTCTGGTTTAATTTTCAAGATAGGATCCTTTTTACGTGACTAATTAGGTTTTCACTATATTTGTATTTGCTTCTTTTACAGTTTTACTGACTCTTTATGTGCTTGTCTTGGTGAAGAGGTTATGTGTTATTAGCAAAATTGGGTTTTAATTTGACTTAAAATGGATATAGAATAGTATCTATCAAGTCTTGACTTTGGTTGTGATAAGCAATTTTTCATTTTTTCCCCTTGATGAAATCTCCCAAAGTGCAAGATCCTTTTATTATTCAATCTCCTTTGTTTGTAAGAAGGTTTGGAGTATGTAATTTTTGTTCTCCCCTCTTCACCTTACTAGGGTTTTAGTTTGTTTTATATAATTTGAAGTTGAATTTGAGAAAGTCTGTGGATTAGTTTTTACTGTATCTGTTATTCTACTGCGATTTGATCTTGTGAGCTTTTTTTCTTATTTTAGTTGAATAATTGCCATTTATGGCTAACTGTAGTTCCTGCACTTCCTTTTTCTCCATATCAGCAAGCATGTTCTAGCAACATTGTTGACAGGTAAAATAATGTGTCACTTTCTTTTAAGTTATTCAAACAAATCTTGCCTTGTAGAATCAGTTGATCATCTTTGGTAGATATTTACATCTATTTGGCTTCGAATTTCATCTTTGTTTGGTATATGAGAACTTTTCTTCTGCATATGAAATATTAGTATTTCATTGATCTCCCTGTAGCCTTGGTATGATTGAGAATATATCTATATTTATTGCTTTTCTTTGATGTCTAACTTCTCACTCATTTCCCTAAATTTATCGCTTACTATTAAATTTGAAAATCTAGCAGTTGGGAACAACTTTGGAAAGATCCCAAGTGTGTTGAAAAGTCAGAAACAAATGCAAAGAATCGTCGTGGCGGTAGGAGTGGAGTCTCCACTGAGACTCACACAGGCGGCTCTGTCTCCATTGGGGAGTATCGCAAGAGACTTGTAAGTATATCGCAACCTTAGCTTTATTGCAAATCTAAACTTAAAATTTCTTCTTGTTGGTGTTAAGAATTACTTATAATTATATAATTATATGTCTGCTCTTATTTCAGAATTGCTTATAATTATATGTTTGCTCTTATTTCATACCTGCAACTCGTTTGAGAATTCTCCTACCTGCAAAATAATAGTTAAAGATTGAGAAATTTTTATTCACAATGACACAATAAATTTTTAATTTTTTTATAGTTTAAGGTAAAACTAGGAATGACCCTCTTACCTTCAGCCATGAGTTTAACATGTAAAAAATGTTTGTCCGTAGATTTCTATGGCAAGAGACACAAAGCTGAGTCACGCCATTGGACTTTCTTCTTCAGAAAGTGTAAAAAAGCAGAGAAGTTTGGTATCTTAAAGAGAATGACCTAAAACCTCATATTATGAGCCTTACAGAAATTCCTAGAATTGTTTTGTTGGCAGAGAAATAGAGGTTTAATTAAGACTAAAGAAGTTGTACAAAAAAAATGGAGGAGAAATGATAGAAATAATAATACAGTTAATAGAACAAATATGGATTTGAGCACTCATAAAAAAATAAGAGGAGGGCAGGTATAAGAGAAGCTTTTTCCACAAAGGGATAAGTAATTTCACTGGTTTAGCATATGGTCTTTCATTTTCTTTCATTCTCACTCACTTTGTCCCCCTCTCATTTGTAATTATAATATGGAAAGTAATTAGGTGCAAAATAATTAAGATGAGTTGTCTGCTCTTATTTTATTTTTTGGTGTAAGTAAGAATTCCTAGATGGGAAAAGGTTAGATGGGAATACACTGCTAGTCTAGGAGTTTGGTCGACTACACCTATTGTTTTATCTTTCCTTTAGACTAGTTTTCATTATCGAGAATGAGAGCAAAAGCTGTGTCGGTATGTAATTTTGATTCTGACCAGGTTATTCTATGTTTAAAGATTGAGTGCATATTGACGTTCTTTTGCTGTCAATATAAGTTGATTATGCAAACGCTATAACACCCAGTACACTTCCCTTCTTCAAAGGTAGACCAGCTAACGTGCACTGCAGGAAGTTCCATCTTGGATACTGAATTTGGATGGTTAACTGAAATGATTATAGAATTTAAAGTGATTGAACTAAAATGGTTGTGCAATAAATTTGGTCAGTGTGTGACATATAATGTGCCTTTGTCTACTGCTTATCACTTAATCAAAAAGGGGGTGGTGTTTGTCTACTGCTTATCACTTAATGTGCATTTGCCCTGCACTAGTTGACATTGTATATACATTAGCCAATTCAGTATGTTTCTTGTGCAGTGGCATTTGAAAAACAACATCTAATTTGAGTGAATAAAAGCATGTATCGTTACTTTATATTTTTTCTTGCTTAGTTGTTGAATTGGAAATTGAGTAGTAATTGGATCAAGAGGTTAAGCTAGCCTTCCATTGTAAAGTGAATTTGTTGGCATATTCCGCCGTTTAATTACATTGAGCAGGATATATAGTGCAATTACATTTCCATCAGTTTACTGTGTACTTTACTGTGTACTGTTTATCTGTTTTGTGTTGGTGGTAAATTTTGCATAGCATCCTTTCAAGTATATCAAAAATCAATGTTAACCAAGTGCCTGGCCTAGCAGTTTATGGCCATCAGTTTTTTGTCCAGTCCTTTTACTTGCAAAAGTCTGGTCCTCAACATCGCATACAAGAGTGTTTTGTGCAGTTGTCAACTGCTTACTTTCAGCCACCCCTTGCACTTGTTTTGCCCATGTATTGGAAGCCTTAACACCTGAAGGAAATACATCAAATACTGTCACAACATTTTGAGCCGTTGATGATGGTTTCAGCCCTGTATTGGCAGCCTTAACCCTTGTATTGAATCAAACAAAATTGAATCTCTGTTAGTTACAAGTTCAGAAAGATTAGAAGTTAGAACCTTTGCTATAGTAATATTTTCATCCTTTTAAAAATAAATTATTTTTTGTATAGACTGTTGAAAAGGGTCGAGACCCAACACCAAGTGAGTTACATTTGTACGTCCATACACATGGGCATGATGGAAAATCTTTTCTTGATGAGGAAGCTCGGCTCGTGCATGTAAGTTCAATATTTTATAATCTTATTTACTATAATATAAAAAGAGTATGAAAAGTATCCTCTCTGTTGGTTAATTAAATGCTCAACATTCTTGACTATTTTAATTTAAGTACTTATTACACCTCTTTTACAGGAAAGGTATCAGGAAATATTATATGAACAAATACAAACTCAATCTGATATTGATTAATGTAAAGCATATTACGAAGACGCGGGAGGGGAAAAGAAGAGAAGAGTATATGGTATTGATCAATGTAAAGCATATTACTGTTCATGGGGTTCATCTATCGGTTTCAGATGATGACCTTAACCCCCAAGCCTCGTATTTGGAAGTTTTTTGGTTTGAACTTTATTGTTGGTGTTAGGGATAATTCGCACCTTTGTGGTTTGAACTTTATTGTTGGTGTTAGGGATAATACCCACCTTTTTGGTTTGAATTTTATTGTTGGTGTTACGGATAATTCGAACTTAATTGTATTAGCTATATGCATTTTGGACCTTGAAGTATGTTAATTTATATGAATTTTAGTTATTATAAAGGATATCTAATAATTTACATACAAAGTGCATGAGCAGAGAAAATTTAATATGCTAAATAAAAAGGATCTAAATGGGAAAAATATTGCGACGGATATTTTTTGTAAAAAAAATAAATATATAAAATAACATTGCGACAAACGATTTTGGTCGCCAAATGCAAAGGTGAAATGAGTCTTAAAATATTGGCGACAGATTTGCGACCGAATTTTTGTCGCAAAAGTATACCAACGACGAAATGCATTATGAATTTAGCGACAAAATTTTCTAATATAGCGACGGCAATTCTGTCGCTAACTGTAGCAACGGATAGTGTTCGTCGCTAGAACGTCGCTAATATTGCGACAGATTCCATTTTTCCGTCGCGAAGAGCTTAGCAACGAGCAAATCAGCAACAAATGGTAATCCGTCGCTAATCCGTCGCTAATCCTGATTAGCGACGAAACAAGGCTCTTTAGCGACGGATTGTGTCCGTCGTTAAATGCTATTTTTTTTGTAGTGAATTGATAAGAGAAAAGAAAATTGATTTTTCTACTCAGTAGTGATCATCAATTTTACGTTAGTTACCTTGTACGCGTATTTCACGGTAATTATATGTATGTAATGGAATATATTATTTACCACCCAAAAATACTTTCTCTGTCAGAAGTTAGTCAACTTTTAAAATTCTATTATATATAATATGTCGCTCCCCATCTCAACCATCTTTTGATAAATTGTCTGTGTTAATATCACTGTTCAACTCTTTTTTAAGTTCATAGTAGTTGTTAGGCTCATTGAGAGCTCATTAAAGGTGCATTTACGTAAGTGTTGGGAAATTTAGCCATCTAGTTTGAATTTTCTGGCAAAACTTATCACTTTCATATGTCACCACAAAATGGAGATCAACTCAAAAAGGAAAAAAACTACATACTAGTCTTTACTATTTTTGGGACCGCTATAGTTCCTTATTTGTTTTCAGGGGACTAAATTTGAATAGTTCAGCTTCTACATCATTATATACGTGCTTTAGGTTTTTATCCTTATTTTCTTTGAATTGGTTTTGGTTCATTTAAATCTTACAAAGAATCTAAAAAGTATTACTCCCTCCCTCTCAATTTATCTGTCTTAGTTTGACTTGATAGAAAATTTACTAAAATATGAAGATTTTTAAAATTTAAGGTCTTCTATATATTATATCATTTGTATGACTATAAAACTTTTAAAACTTGTGATCTTAAATAAGACACAACATTTGTGTGACTATAAAAGCTTTTCATACATTAAGTATAGAAATATGTCAATCTTTTTTTAAATGGACTAATAAGAAATAGTGTCAATATTTTTTACACAGAGGAAATAACATGTTATTCACTTGGAAATTCTTGCGGAAGTGATTTATCTCATAACACCACCACTAATTACCTTAGTTGTAACGACCCGACCGGTCATTTTTAACTTTAGCATTTCGTTCGGTGGGTTGAGACATTGAGTAGCTTCATTTGATGTATTATAACTTGCGGCTATAGTCAGTTTTAGTTTTCAAGTGGTTCGGGATTGATTTGGAAGAATGACTCTCGATTTGAAAGTTTTAAGTTTAAACAGTTGACCAAGGTTTGACTTTTGGGTTAACAGACTCGGAATATAGTTTTTATTGTTCCGATAGGTTCGTATGATAATTGTGGACTTATACATATGTTCGAATTTTGTTCTGGAGGTTCCTAGAAGAATTCAACTCTATTTCTTGAAAGTTGGCAATTAGAAGAACTTAAGAGTTCATAAGTTTAACCAAGAGTTAACTTTGATGTTATTAGACTCTAATTAGTATTTCGAGACTTTGGATAGATCTATATAGTTGACATAAACTTGTGTGCGAAGTTTAGAAGTACTCTGAAGTGTAAAAGTCTGATTTAGATACTCTTTTGACGGAATAAAGATTTAACAACCTAAGAGAAATTCTACTAGGTTTGAGCTTCGATTATTTGTTGTGATGTTCCCATGGTTATTTTGAGGCCTTGAATAATTTTGGATAATGGATATGAACTTATTGGTATAATTGGATGGGGCCCCGAGGGGCTCGGGTGTGTTTTGGGTCATTGGTTGAGAGACTGGTTAAGGATTTGGAGTTTGATCATGGTCAATATCAGGTCAAAATGACCTCTTTTCGATGTTTTGAGTGCACGAAAATATTTGTAGTATATTTTGTGATTGAAATGCATATATGGTTTGTGTCTGGGAGGTTCCGAATGAGTTTTGGGTGCTAAAACGAAGATTTTTTGTTATTGTCGATTTTTCTGGTGTAAATAATTACGAAAATACCAGTTATGTCGGTAATATTTTCAAACTCAAAATTTCTGACAACACATTCGAATACGAGTCCAACCGTACTAATTTCACTCAAATCCAACTCCGGATCAATGTTCAAATCTCAAATATTCAATTTAGAAAAGTTTAGACAAAAGCTCGCAATTTCTCATTTAAAATCATCAATCAAATGCTAAAGTCGACAATAGAATCATGGAATATAATTAAAATCGAGTAAAAAACACGTATCCCAATCCATGTGATGAAATTCCTCTCCAAAATTGCCCAAATCCGAGTTTCATAACTCAAAATGTGATAAAACAAAAAAAAACCTCTTTTTATAACTTTTGCCGAGCTCTTTTGCATTTGTGAGCAAAGGGTCGCTTCTGCGGCATCAGTTCTGCAACAATTATCCTGATGTTGTGGAAAATCTTGGAAAACCATCATTTCTCACATGCGGATAATGTCCCGCTTCTGCGCAATCGCTGGTGCGACACCAGCCCACTGTGCTCATATTCGCTTCTGCTCTCCAAGCCAGTACATCTACGTTGCCGTAGATGCGCTCAAAATCGTGCTACTGTGGAGATCGCCCAACTCCAGCCTTCTTCATAAGTGCTACCAATTTCCCCCTTCCACGACCACCACACTTGCACAAAACCATTCGCAGTTGCGAACAGAGGCGGATATAATATATTACCAACGGGTTCAACTGAACCCATAACTTTCGACGCGGAGTAAAAAATTGTAAGTAAATATTCATTAAAATTGAAAAAATAGTAGATTTGAACCCATAACTTTGAAAATATAATGGGTTCAATGCTAAAACTTTAAAATTGAACCCAGAAAATTTAAATCCTGGATCCGCCTCTGGTTGCGCATCACCAGAACTAGCAGCAACCAGCACTCACACATGAAGGAAGAATGGTCTGAAATATGTCTGAAACTCACCTGAGCCCCTTAGGAACCGTCCGAATATACCAACTAGTCCCACAGCATAACACAAACCTATTCGAGGCCCCAAATCACACATAACAACATCAAAACCATGACTCGCACATCAAATCAAACTTAATAAACTTTCGAAGTTCCAACTTCCAAAACTCATGTCGAATCATATGAAATCAAATCGGAATAACCTCAAATTTTGCACACAAGTGCCAAATCACATAAATAACCTATTCCATTTCCCAAAAAAACAATTTAAACCCGATATCATTAAAGTCAACTCTCGGTCAAACTTATGAACGTTCCAAACCTTTAAATTGTCAACTATTGCCAAATATGGCCAAAACCTTCTTGAAGCCTCCAAATGCAATTTTGGGCATAGGCCCAAGTCCAAAATCACCATACAGACCTGATGGAACCATCAAAACTCTGATCTGGGTTCAAATTCACAAAATTTAAACTTGGTCAATTCTTTCAATTTAGTGTTTCCTAGTTGAAGATCATCCATTCCAAATCAATCCCGAATGACATGAAAATTAAAAACGATAATATATATATATGACATAATATATCATACGAAACTACTCATTCCTTCAAACCATTGAATGGAATGCAAATACTCAAAATAACTAGTCGGGTCATTACAATTTATTCTATGTTATATCTCATTACATGCTTTGATACTACATGTTCTTACTTGCTATTCATGCCTTATTTGTTATATGTCATTAAGTTATAACATGTTTCAATTAATTCACTTCTCGAACAATATATGCTTACTTGTTGTGTGTTCCTACCTGTATTAATTGTATATCTTCATTGATTCTTGTCCCTACTTGTCTTATTGTCTTTACCTTATTTATTGCCCTTTAGTAGGTTATATCCGATTGTGTGAATCCTTTGGCTATTCTTGAGTTAATGATTTGCTGAGATTTGTGAATATGAGATATCAGTTTCTCTTTGTTGTGCTAGTAGTTCCTTGGTGTTCTATACGTTTTAGTACCTTTTGTGTTGAGTATCGAATCTCATTGTATAGAGTTGTTCACTTTAGTAAGTTGATATTGGGAATAGGTTACGCACTACAATAGCATTAAAATGAATTGATAATGGGAATGGGTTGCACACTACAACAAATATTGATATAATATTAGTATCGGGTTGTACGCTGCAACAGATATTGTATAAATATAGGGATCGGGTTGCGCACCACAATAGAGTCTAATGTGTTGTAGTTGGTTGTAACTGTGGTGTTCTTTTTCTATACTATGACGTGAAGCTATGGAATTATGCTATTCTGGGCCCTTCTATTACTTCAGGTTCGTTTTTATGGGTTTATCAGTTTTACTCTATATTATGTTGTCTTTTATTTATTATTCGTATAGGTTTATCGTAAGTGTCTTGTCATAGACTCGTCGCTACTTCATTGAGGTTAGGATCGATAGTTACAAAGTACATTGGGTCGATTATACTCATACTATACTCCTGCACTTGTGCAAACCCTGGTGTTGGTCCTAGAGACGCATAGAGGAGTTTGCTCGGATTCTACTTATTCAAAAGACTTGAGGTAGATCTGCACGACATTCACAGTCTTTGAAGTCCCCTTCTATCGTGTTTTACTATTTCTCTAGTTTCAATTTGTTGTATTTTATTTCAGACCATATTTAGAGTATTTTATTCGCTCATGTACTTGTGACTCCGGATTTCTGGGATTAGTATAGACTGCGTACTTATGTATTTATTGTATATATCCATGGGTATTTCAGTTATTAATTTTTATTATTATTATTATTTAATTGTTAAAATTGGTTAATTCTTTAGATAACGTTGGGTTGCCTAGCAGGTGAATGTTAGGCGCCATCACGACCCCTGTAGTTGGAGATTTCGGGTCATAACAAGTTGGTATCAGAGCTAGGTCTTGCAAGTCATGAGCAAGCTTAGTAGATTCTTGAGATCGGTACAGAGACGTCTGTGCTTATCTTCTAAAGGCTATAAGGTGTTAGAGAAATTTCACTTCTTTCTTTCTCCATTGTACAATTTTATTCTATCATTAAGTTATTCTTATTCGCTCATAGATGGTGAGGACACATACAAAATCCGTAACCGATTAGGAGCCAGAGCCCCAGGTTCCAGCCACTACCATGGTAGGGGATAGGACTAAAGGAGTGCCAGAGGCTGAGGTAGAGCTCAACCTAGAGCATGTGCAGTAGCACCTATTGCATAGCCTCAGATCGAGCAGGAGGAAGAGGCCCCGTTTCAAACCGTGCCAGTTGAACCAGTTCAGGTCCTAGAGGGGTTCATTACCACCGATTACTTCAAGACGTTCTAGTCCACTTGGTGGGCCTTATGGAGAGCGTGGCCTAAGTCGGTGTATTTCTTGTTATGCCAGCCATCTTTTCGGCTTGGGGAGGAGCCCAGACTCTTGCTACTCACAGTTCAGAGCAGATGACTCACGGATATCAGACTTCGGTAGTTCTAGTATTTAGAGCAGTTCAGTTTATTACTGTTACACAGTCTAGGGAGGGTCTCCGATGTCATAAGAAGGATCGAAGAGGTTGGACAGATTAGCCAAGATATTTCCTATTCAATTTGGTGGTGCACCTTCTAAGGATCCCCAAGATTTCTTAGACCGTTTCCATGACGCATTGCACAAAATGGGTGTAGTGGAGTCCAATGGAGCTGACTTTATAGTGTTTCAGATGACTAGTGTAAGCACGTGATTTTTGCCCTATATAAGAATTACTCCCAAAATTCCAAAAAATAAAACAATTTTTTGTTTGTTTGCAATTGTTGTGAGTTTTGTGTTATTTTTCTTGTATTGTTTGCATTTGTCTGCGCATGTTTATTTTATAAATTAGTTAAAAATACAAAAATACATGTCGCATGCATCTAGAAATTAATGGTACATTTAGGAATTAATCAACCATAACTTGGTTAAAAGAAAATCACAAAAAATATGCATGTGTGTTTCTTGTCATTATGTGATTTTTATTTAATAGGTGCTAAATAATATGTGTAATTTTACTTTTTGATTTTTACAATTTATTTTAGAATTTTTGTTTAAATTAGAAATTAAAAAAAATGGTTGAAAATAAAGAAAACTGGATTGGGCTGGAATTTTAAGACTAAAAAATCAAGCCCAATCCGTTTTAATAACCCAGTCCGGTCCCTTGATCTCCAGGACCTCCCCAAACGACGTCGTTCTAGCCTATCAGATATGGACCGTTGATTAAACAGATCTAACGGTCCAGTTCACCTCCCGTCTAAATTGAAACGACGCCGTTTAGGTGCGTCTAATCAGAGCAGTTCTTTCATTTAATCCAACGGACTCAAACCACCCCCAGATGCCCGACCCATTTGGCCCCGGACCGGCCCGACCTCCTTTTAAGTGGAACGACACCGTTTTACGCTAGCCAAGGGATCCTGGCCATTGATCACATTCTATCCAACGGCTAGGATCGATTCTTCTAAGTCGTATATAAGCCTCATCCCTTTACCTAGCCCCCCTATCCGAACACCCCCCCTTTCATCGTCTCTCTCAGAGACAAACCTAACATCCCTTTTCAAACCCTAGCCGCCACCCTTCACCCTCGCCGTAAACCCGACAACAATGACGCCGGTGACCACCAAAGTAACACCCCTGATGCACCCAACCACCCTGCACACGAATCCGTTAGCCTCTTGCCTCGAATCATTCCCCATCGTCTCGAATCTTCGTTTGAAGGTTCGAGCAAAACCCCGTTCTACACCAACCCACCCCAATTCACACCGGTCTTTACCCTGGCCTCACTCGTGACCAAACCAAGTTTGGTTTGGTCCGAATCTACCCACAAACCCTCAAGCCCCAAATCAGACCGTGTAAACCCTAGAACACAAGAACTTTGGGAATCCGGCCAGTTTAAGCGGAGGGTTGGGGTCTAATAGACCTTAATCAAAGTGTTCTCGGTTGAGAACACCTCGATTAAAGTCTGTTCGTCCTCAAATGGTCAAATCCAGTCAGACCTGGGTCGTTTGTTGTTGAGCTTCCAAAGTAAGTTTTCTTTTTCCTTTCTGTTCTTGTTTGAATGTTGTTTGTGTTTGTTAACATGTTTAGTTAATTTGTTGATCTTACTGATATTTTTCTTTCAATTTTCTCCATCTTCGTAAGACCTTTTTATTTGGTCGACTATTCTTCTGTCCATTGTTAAATGCGTGTAGTAAGATACATATTCGATTTGTTTAATATAGTCGAATGGATAATTCATATAGATTCCCTATTTTGTGCAAAGTTGCTGAAGTCAGTTGATACCCTGTTTGGTCTTATTTGTTCATCGACTGATTGTTCTATGTTATAACTAGTATAGTCGATTAGATAAACGTCGTCAATTAGTTTCATTGATTTGAATGTACTAATTCCTACTGCTTCATATTTTTTGATCGAATTTGTTTGAATTTAGTTGTGAATTGGTTATAGCTGTAGTACATTGGATAGCAATTAGCAATCAGCTGTTAAGACAGTAGTTCAGATTCCCATAGGGGTATTTTGGGATATTAGGAGCCTGAAAATTGTTCAACTTTAATGGTGTGTCAGTATAATACTAATATACCATTAAACTAATGAATAAAATAGGGATCAATGGTGGAAGTGATAATGTGTTAAGTGCCTTTATTGGCTGGAAATCAGAAATAGCATGGGCTTTTAATAAAGAAGTGAAGAGCTGACACCATTTTTAACAAAAAGAGGGCTGAATAAAAGGGGAAAACAGAATATTATGGGCTAAATGATAAAAGGGGATTAAAGGTGCACATGGGAAGGAATATACAGGCTGGAAAAGCTGAAGTTTGAATAAAAAAGGGGGGGGGGGGCTGACTGGTTTTTGAAAAGAAAACAGACTGCTTGGCTATAAATAAGGGGGCTGAGGACTGAAAAAAGGAGAGATTTTTTGGAGGGGAGAACTGACTTGTGAGGTTAAGGACTGATTTAGAAGAAGAGTAAACATTAAGATTTCAGAATTGTTTTTTAAGAGCTCTTAAGGCTGGTTTCTGAATCTTGATAAGTTAGAAAATATTGAGTGAGATAGGCTTGCTTCCTTACAGCTATTTTCAGCATATTGAGAGATAGAAACTGAAAAGAGAAGTCTTTTCTTCATTGTTGAATACAATACTGTTATAGCTTCATTGCCCCTGTCGATTGTCCAATATTGTTTGGTTTTTCTTCAAACTGGTTTTATTGGGTTTGCCATCTGGGTGACCTGCTACTGCTTCATTGAGTGTCTTGGATTTCTGTTTGGTTTTACAAAATCTGTCGCTAGTTCTTTCTTGCTGCCTATTACTGGTTGTTATTGGTTTCCTTTGGTTGCTGCTGTGTTTTGCTGAATCTGCTGCTGTACTACTGCTATTACTGCTGACTCCTCTTCTACTGTATATATGTTCTTCTACCAGGTACACTTTCCTATACCAAATGGTGTGGAGACTTGTTTCAAATGTATGGGTGATTTGGAAAATCAATAACATTAAATTGCCATCTGTTCAATGGAATGTGTTGAAAGTTGTTGTAGCTTTAAATATTCGATTAGATATTCATGTTCATTTTGGGACTGTATTGAATTACTGATTGATAAATGGTAGACTGTTAAACTCATTAGAAGTGTTCCTGGAAGCAATAAATGTAGAGTTAGCAGTTTATTTTGGTTGAGCTTGTGTTGACCATGAAATGTTAAATTTTAGTATGCCTGCGCATCACTTAGCCATTGTTTGGGTTGTTTAAACTTGGATTCGTCCAGTTAGAATTTATACATAGCTAGTACTTTTAGTTTAGATTTAACTTTGTTTGTAAAAGAGAACCAGAAATAGTTGAAGTATCATTTTGAATTTAAAATCAGGTTTTATATTCAAGCTGAATCCATATTGAATTGTAGTAAGTCATGTCCGCATGTTGGTTCTAAACATATAAGCGTAATTGATTTTAGTTAATGGTTCAGATCGGAAATTTGTTTGGATTAGGCATATACAATTAGTTGGACTATTTTGCGTTACTTAATCCATGCGTATTAATGGGGATTGTGTGACTGGGGCCAACTTTGGGCCTGATGTCTATGGCTATTGGGCATTAAAACATGCACCAATAGCGTGGTTTGGGCTCTTTGGGCCCAAGAATGAACGGATAATGGTGATTCAAAGCTTAGCAGTAATGTAAACTCGGGTTTTGAGTTAAGTAGCGGGTCCAAGCTTAAAGGTCCTTCCTTTTGTTTGAGCTCGGACTTGAACTTGAAGCCCAAGTTTTTAATAATAATCAATTAGGATCTTTTCTTTTCTTTTAGAGACAAAAAAAATAAAAATTAGAAAATATGGTTACTTCTAGGTTTATCCTTAAAATAAAATCGGACGAGCCTCGCCCAAATAAAAATGCAAATTTGCGGGGCCCCCAATAAAGGCTTAAAGATATTTAGAAAAATCGGAAAGGGTCGTTCAGTGGATGTCACGACCCTCCCAAAAGATAAGATTGCGTTAGCCTCTTTAGACGCGACTCTAATAAAATTACCTTCTTAAACTCGGGTGTGCATTTCATGCGACCCAAATCAAATCCTAAAACGTTGGATAGAGTGTGCTTAAGATTGTGGGTTCATTTCATGTGACGCGATCCGAAAGCACACTTTAAATGACGTTCACTTTCTCTTAAATAAATACACATTGAATAAAAGCAGTAAAAAGTTAAAATTGGTACATGAGCTCATAATTGTATAAAAACAGATAAACAAGCCGAATATGACAGTTGAGCGACCGTACTAGAACCACGGAACTCAGGAATGCCTAACACCTTCTCCCGGGTTAACAGAATTCCTTATCCGAATTTCTGGTTCGCGGACTGTAATACAAAGTCATTCTTTTCCTCGATTTGGGATTAAATTGGTGACTTGGGACACCCTAAAACTCCCAAGTGGCGACTCTGAAATAAATAAACAAATCCCATTTCGATTGTCCTTTAATTGGAAAAACTTCTTCACCCCTCGCGGGGACGTAAAAAGGAGGCGTGACAGCTCTAGCGACTCCACTGGTGACCGAACCCACGACCACGTGGTTCAGGGTTCAGAATTCGAGCTTGGAATAATTGTTGTATTTAGCTTTATCTGATTTTGTTACATGATCTGTGCGTAATGTGCTAACTAACTGCTTTTACCACTTTGATATTTTGTGAACTGTATATAAACTGTGCCGAAACCCATCTTCTCTCTGAGTTTTCTAAATCATGAAGAAGGGCGTACTTCGTACGACTTCTTTTCTGTATAGTGTCAAATCCCAATTTAGAACGAGGTTTGGATAAGTTGCAAAGCCGGTGAAGCTTCTGTATTCCCGGATTGCTGCCTCTCCCTCGGCTCGAGCTGTCCGCTTGGGTAAGCCTGGTCTAGAACAAACACCCAGGTTCTGAACCTAGAATAACTCAACTTCATACCGGATCCCTAGTAGGAACGCTTATCTGCATCATGTGCATTTTTGACTTAGGGGACTCAACACAGGGGTTGGGTCCGTTTAGGAATAGCAACCTGAAACAGAAACGACCATCCTGATGCATCCTACTCACTGCTTGTGCATTTATTTGCTTTGGAGTTGCATGATGACCGGTTTTGAATATTGAAAAAAAAAGAGAGAAAGAAAGAGAAATAGCAGTGTATAGGGTTAATCTTCTGCTTTGAAAAAATAACAATGCCCAAATAGTGTCAAAACTCTGCCGAATTATTTTTTTTTTAAAAAAAGAGAAAAATGAAAAGGAAAAAGAGTCTTCATTTTTGTTAGGGAAGCGAAAATATGTTGTTTTTTATATATAGTTTGTTTAATTTGGCGAACTACGCCGGTTTGATTCTCACCGGATGTGAGATACGTAGGCAGCCCTAAAAGGGTCCAACCTCCCCTTTTGCTAAAATAACCAAAATATGCCAAATGTTAATTTCATCAGAAAAATAAATCGAGTCAGGCTGTTTTGCCATAAATAGCCGAGTATTCCCGAAAGGGACGCCGGAAGGCTGAATTTGCACAAACGACCATTTTTGTGATTTTTGACCGATAGACCTACACAGCCTTAAAATCTTCGTCCCCGAAGTGCTGAAAGGCCGTATCTGAAAACCGAGTCATTCATCTTCAAAAATAAAAAAAAAACGGGATATAGATAGTTTTGTTTTGGGTCGAATAAAAGTTTTTCCTTCTTTAATCACCTTAATAAATGTGCAGGATGAGTACGAATCAAAGTGAAACGTTCTCAGTCTTTAGCGAGGTCCCTCTACAACTCTACATGTGGTGGAATGATCTGAAAGTCGATAGTAAAGAGATAGCGGGAAGAATTTTGGGAGGTTTTGTCAATCTGTTGAATATCAAGCCGAGGACAGATATCCTCGAGGTTCTAATACCGTTCTGGGACCCAACCCACAATGTATTCCGTTTTGTTGACTTTGAACTTTCACCTACACTAGAGGAAATCGCCGGATATGCGGGATTGAATGGAAAATTAAGAGGACAATATTTACTTTCACCAAGACCAGTATCTCCGCACGGGTTTTTTGGATTTTCTAAGCATTAGTCGGAAGGTGCAAAATGATGATTTGTCGAGAGGATGTTGTGCTCTCCAATTCTTATATCAACGGTATGGTACTCCTCAGGGTTTTGAAGAGCCTAACCTCGGACTAATTCATGTTGGGAATAGAAACAAGTGGTAGGCGAGACGTACTTTGTCATTCATAACAGCATTCCTGGGAATCGTGGTTTGTCCCCGCAAAGATAAGAAAATAGACATAGGCCTTGTAAGGATGGCTGATATTGCAATCAAAAAAACTAACAGTACTGTGGTTCCTTTGGTTTTGTCCGAAATCTACCGAGCTTTAACTATATGCCGAGAAGGAGGCAATTTCTTCCAGGGATGCAATCTGTTACTCTAGCTGTGGATGCAAGAACACCTCTGTCACCGAGTGGGATACATGAACCACGGATTAACCGAAAAAACTGTATCAGCGGTTTTGAGAAACAAATGACAGGAATTGTATTCCCCGAAGGTGTCGAAGCATGGCTTACACGATTGAGGTCAACAACAGCCGACCAAATTGAATGGGCATTTGGGTGGTTGTCTGATACTGAGGTAATATACATGGCGGCCGAGGAATGTCATATTCTTTTGATGGGAGTTCGCAGTATCCAACCATATGCTCCTCATCGGGTGTTGCGCCAACTAGGAATATTTCAGGTAATTCCCACTGATGAGGATCTAAGCAAGCACGCCATTGAGCTGAGCGCATGAGTCGTATTCCCCGAAGGAAAAATTAGAAAGCTGTGGCACAAATGTAGATTCCTTGAGCCCAAGACTATGGTTCGAGAACTGGCTAAGGGTGAGGTAGACCCAAAGTATAATGTTTGGTTCGGGAGAAGGTTCCAGACTCGTCAGAGACCTGCTAAAAGAGCTCATGTCCAACAATTTACGGATGATTCGCAGGAACAGTGGGGCTGGTTAGCGAGAGGAGAAGGTTACCGGGCTGAAATCGGGAAGCTAAAGCGACAAGTTGAAAGGCTTATATTTGAGAACAGCGTGCAAGTCACCTCGGAGCAGGGTGAAAAAAATAAATTAACCAAAGAAAACCAGGCACTAAAAGCCCGAATTTGCCAAGTCAGTAAGAGTAACAACGACCGATAGAAACATCGCTCCGATGAAAGGTTGATAGCACAGTTGAGAAATTAAGTCAGAAAAAGCCGAGAGGACTTGGAGAGATCCGAGGCTTGCATAGCAAGAATGCGGGTCAGATGGGCAAAAGGGACAATGGCACGGAGGAAGCATCTACAACAAGTCATAAGGGATTCTGAAATAAGCATTGGACTATTAAGAGAAACAAACCCCACTCTTCAGGAGCGGGTCTTTAAACAAGCCCGAGATGCCCAGGCAGACAGAAGACGCTGTTATGATTTAATGGCCATAATGGAAGAACGAATAGAGAGGTTTCAGGATCGACTCGCCGATAATGCTCAAATGCTAGGACTAAAGAACCGGCAAATAGGACAACTGTTCAGGGAAAGGGATAACATCCGGGGTAGGATTGATGAGATTGGGCACTATATCTACATGAGATGCCTAGCATGTGAGCAAATACCTCATGATACCCTTCTTGCCTCCATCATGGGCTATGTCCACCGGATCATGAATGAGTTGAAAAGCTTGTAGAGGGGTCTTACACCAAAACCCGCGGAAAGGCTGAATGATGCCTCGCGAGCACCTAAGTTGAAATCTTTAACGTATCCCTAGTTTGAGTCTTGTTTGTTGGCTTTGTGGGTCCATTGTCTTCCCATATGTTAAGAATTTTGGAATCTGTATTTTTGCTATTTCTTCGTTTGAAATAAGTAGTTTGTAATAGCAAATTTTGGTGATGAATTGAATGATTCCAAAAAGAATTTTGTGTCTTTACTTTATGGCAGAACTACGCCCGGTCTGATTCACGCGGGGACGTGATACGTAGGCAATCCACATAAGATTCGACCACCACTAAAAGAGAAAAAGAAAAAGGAAAGAAAAAAGAGAGGAAAAGGAAGAAGAAAAATAATAGAGAGGAAAGCGGAGGGTTCCCAAAACACTTTAAAGGCACAAATAAAGCAAGCCGGGATGACGCATGCAGTTGAAGCAAAAACATGTTAGAAATGGTTAACTGCTTAGGAGCATTGCATCCCCAACGTGCGATTACCAAGTTTGTTGTTTTCCACAAATATCAGACAGTTAGTTGTTAAAGCGTTCTGGCATCACATCCTTATCAAACCAGATCCAAAGGACCTGTACCAATAATCATGACTACTTCAAAAAATAGTGCCGAGGAAGAAAGGCCAGTAAGCCAGTTGCTGAAAGAGGCAATGGAGAAGATAGAGAGGATGGGATTGGAGATGAATGCTATGCAGTTAGCCTTGGCTAAAGTACAAAAGAGCCCTGAACCACCTGTTACTCTTACACTAGGGCATATGCCGGAATACCCTCACCCTGGACCTTCAATAAGCCTCCCGAATCACCACTATTATCAGGGGATAAGCCCCTATGATTCCCAAGCTCCACCACCCCATCAACATCTCCCAACACCAAATGTTCCCACTTTTATGGAACCCACACCAGCCACGCTGCAAAGATCAACTAGTGAGCCGTTGTTTCAGGCTCACGATGCGTAGTACTATCCCCCTGAACCCACATTCAAGGCACCAAAACCCCATACCTATAATCCACACTTGGAGGTCCCGGCGGAGATTGAAAAGCCGGCTAAGGTTCCAAAGCAGGATGAGGTAATGAGGAAGTTCAAAAGCCTGGAGCAATCCTTCAGGAGCATGCATGGATTGGGCAACCAGGTCAGTGTGGCCTACAAGGATCTATGCCCTTTCCCGGACGTCCAACTCCTGGCAGGATTCAAGATGCCTAAGTTTGACTTATATGAAGGGCACGATGACCCTATGGCACATTTGCGGGGCTTTTGTAGCAAAATGAGAGGAGTAGGCGGCAAAGATGAGCTACTGATATCTTACTTTGGTCAAAGCTTAAGTGGATCGGCATTGGAATAGTATACCAGGCAAGATCCCAGCAGATGGTACACTTGGGATGATCTAGCGCAGGCTTTCGCGGGTCACTTTCAATAAAATCTCGAGATAGTCCCTGACCGTCTCACATTATTGAGGACCGGAAAGAAGCCTGGGGAAAGCTTTCGTGAGTTTGGTTTCCGCTGGAGAGAACAGGAAGCCAGGGTTGATCCTCCCATGAGAGAGGGGAAATGGTGGGATACTTCCTGCAAACGCTGGACCTAACTTACTTTGGTCACTTGGTGACGACGGTTGGAAAATCCTTCAATGAAGTAGTAAAGATAAGGGTTATTATAGAGGAGGGACTGAGGTCCGATAAAATCTTGAATTACTCTGCGCTCAAGGCAACGACCCAGGCTATTCAGAGCGGCACGTGAGGTGCGCTGGGGAGGAAGAAGAAAGAAGAAGTCGCCACGGTTGAGACAGGTGGTTGGTCCAGGTCCAGCAAACCATACTACAACTAACCCAGACCCCACAATCCAAATTATCCATACAACCCGCCAAAACACTACTATCCACCTCAAGAACCACACTTCTCCGTGCACCAAGCCCAAACATACACTCAGCCTCCGGTTCGCCCGCAATGGTGCGTGCCGGCTCCCTAAAACGCATATGCACCTCCACAGAACACATACCCTCCACCCCAAAATGCCTATCCTCCACCAAGGGCTTATATGAACCCTCCAGGGGCAGGCTTTCGAGGAAATCAAGCTTCTAGAAATGACAGGCTACAGAGACAGAGAGCCTTTACTGAGTTGGGAGAAACCTATACCGCCTTGTTCCACAAATTGAGGCAGTTAGGTTTGTTGTGTCCTGTTGAGCCTAGGGGGCCAAACCCCCCACCCCAAAATTTGGACCGATCGATAAGCTGTGAGTACTACTCAGGAATGCTAGGGCATGATACCGAAAAATGTTGGAGTTGAGGCATGCAATACAAGATCTTATTGATGCCAACAAGATCGAGGTCCAGACGCCGGAGGCACCCAACATCAACCACAACCCATTGCCAGTGCACCACGAAGCTCACATGATAGAGCTGGTGCACAAAGGAGGGGAACCCAAGAAACCCTCATAGACAGTGATGATGATCCGTGCCACTCCGAGAGAAAAGTCGACCGGTGGGGAAGCAGGGGTACAGTTGAAGGGGGAAGATGCCAAGCCAGTGGTGATATTAGGGAAGAATCCGTCCACCGCAACAAAGAAACAAGAGCCAGCCAAATTGGTGGTATCAGGAACGTCATCCACACCCGTAGTTGTTGTCAAGGGGTCTGCAGGGAACTGGCCATCATAAAGCCGGTAGTCCAATTGCCAGTGATTGATAGCAAGGTCGTTCCTTGGAAGTATGAAAAGGCAGTGGTAATGTACAAGGGAAAGCAAGTGGAGGAGGATAGTTGTGAGGCGCATGGACTGACTCGATCGGGACAGTGTTTTCCTCCAGTGGAGTTGAGAAGGTCCAACCCAGCAGTAACAAAGAAACCTGTGTCAGAAGAAGAGGCGGAGGAATTCTTGAAAAAGATGAAAGTGCAGGATTATTCCGTTGTCGAACAATTGAATAAAACACCGGCCCAGATCTCGTTGTTATCACTATTGATCCATTCGGATGAACATCGCCGGGCCCAGATGAAGATTCTGAATAAAGCTCACGTGCCCAATGAAATCTCAGTGAACCACCTTGAAACGATTGCCAACAAAAGTTTTGAGGTAAAAAGGGTAACGTTCTCTGATGACGATCTGCTAGTGGAGGGCACGAAACATAATAAAGCTCTCTATTTGACGGTCAAATGTGAAGATTCAACAGTTACTCGGGCGTTGGTAGATAACGGTTCAAGTGCCAATATTTGTCCATTATCCACCCTGAACCAGTTGAAGGTTGACAATGGTAGAATCCACAAGAACAACATTTGCGTCCGAGGATTTGATGGAAGTGGAATAGACACCGTGGGGGATATTATACTCTAGTTGACCATCGGCCCGATCCAGTTTACTATGGAGTTCTAGGTATTGGATGCCGCGGTATCTTATAAACTGTTGTTGGGACGACCGTGGATCCACGCGGCCAAAGCGGTGCCATCCACCTTGCATAAAATGGTCAAGTTCGAATGGGATAGACAAGATGTCGTGCTGCATGGGGAAGACACTGCATGCACCATAGGAGGCGCCATTGTGCCCTTCTTAGAAACCAATGATGACAAAGGTCCCTGGGTTTACCAGATTTTCGATGCACTGTCAGCAAACAAGATTCCTGAGGGTGAAAGAATTCCACACCCCAGGGTAGCTTCCGAAACCATCATGATGGTTTCAGAGATGCCGGGTAATGGGTTTGTGCCAGGAAAAGGCCTGGGGGCTGAGCTTCAACGGATTGTTCAACCTGTCTCCTTGCCCAAGGATTTAGAGACCTTTGGATTGGGGTTCAAACCTACTGCGGCAGATGTAAAGCGAGCGTGGAAAATGAAGAAGAGAGTTTGGGTTCTTCCCAAACCAATTCCGCGTCTCTCCAGATCCTTTTTTAGAGCAAGTGCCAAGGGGTCACCGGTCCCGAAAATTCTCGGACTATTGATGGGGATGGACGGGGATTTGAATCGGACCTTCGAAAGGCTGTTCGCTGATGTCCATGTAATAGAAGTTGGAGAGGGTTCCAGCAGAGCAGGCATGCAGTTTGTGGGGCCTGAGGCCAGTACCAACAATTGGACGGTTACTCCTCTTCCTACCCGGGGGGAGTCCTGGTAGTAGGCTTTGATTTTTCGTTCTTGTTTTTCGGATTATTCCAGGGTGTAATCCAAATCTCATTTTATTTTGTAAAGTGTGAACCTTGTTATCCCGCATTTTTAATAAAATTCTCTTTTCTTGTCTTGTTTTAATTTTGTTTCATTCTTTTCTCTTTCTGAACAGTTCTCTTTTTACTGGTTCTAATGACATGGCATGCACAACGGATCTTCGACCTAGTCTAATAAAACAATCTGACTCCGACTTAATTATACAAGAGATCAGTTATGATGATGAGTCCGAATATGACGAGGATGAAGCCTTTGAAGAAATAAATCGAGAATTGTGCCAATTCAATGAGAAACCCAAGCCTAATCTGAATGACACCGAAGATGTCAATCTAGGGGATGCAAATAATGTCAGAGAAACCAAAATCAGCATCCACATTGAGCCAAACATCAGGGAGGAATTAATCAAAGCCCTCATTGAGTTCAAAGATGTTTTTGCATGGTCATATGATGATATGCCAGGATTAAGCACCGATCTAGTGGTTCACAAATTGCCCACTGACCCGGCATACCCTCCGGTCAAGCAAAAACTGAGGAAGTTTAAGATGGATATGAGTGTGAAAATCCAAGAAGAAGTGACCAAGCAGCTGCAGGCAAAAGTTTTTCGGGTCACTCGATATCCCGATTGGTTGGCCAATGTGGTACCAGTGCCGAAGAAGGATGGAAAAATCAGGGTATGTGTCGACTACCACAATCTCAACAAGGCAAGTCCTACGGATAATTTTCCATTGCCCAACATCCATATCTTGATCGATAATTGCGCTGGGCACGAGATCAGATCCTTTGTGGACTGCTATGCAGGATATCATCAAATCTTAATGGACGAAGGAAAATGCGTCGACATGACTATTAATTCTGATGCAGTCAAAAGATATTATGCGTAATTTCTTTGATTATGATAGTTATTGGTTCGTTTGTTTGTACTTGGTACTTATTGGATAATGAAATGACGGAGGCAATTCTTTCTTCTATCTAAACACTTTTAACCTTTGCTTCCCCCTTTGAGCCTTATTTATTCTTTCATACCCCTCTTTTGGAGTCACTAATGGGAAAAATATATGAAAAAAGAAGAAAAAGAGAAATGAAAACAAGATAAAGGTCATAAGAAAAACAAAGGAATCGTGGGAACTACGTTTGACCTGATTCCTCAAAGAGGATACGTAGGCACCTCACGGCTCGGTCATAGTGTGCATAGTTCAACATAGTGTAACAAAAATAAAATCCCCCAAGCAAGAAAACTGGGGCAGAAGTTATGTTTTAAATTTTCAAAAAAGGTTTGATTCAGAGAGTTGTAGTGTTTTACCCATCAAAGTTATTTTGAATTTTTGATAGCCTTTATTTTAGCCCCACACCAAAACCAACATCGATGTCCAAAAAAGACCTCCCGATTAGTATCCGAGAAGTGTCGAGTCATGCAAACGGAAGTCGGGAACAACACTCTGAGCCCCAGCAAAGAAGAGGATCATAAACTGGAAAATGAATTGATAGCCAAAAAGAATCCCTAGAAGAGAGAGTCATATCGGCAGCACTCCAATCCCCCGCTGAAAAATAAAATAAAATAAGAGAGTCTTATCGGTGAAAACCTTCACAGGCACCATAAGGCGACGAAAGATGAGAGAAATAAAACGAGAGAGTCTTATCAGTGAAAACCTTCACAGGCACCATAAGGCGACGAGAGCTGAGAGAAAGGAGAGAGTCTTATTAGTGCAAACCCCTCGAAGGGCACTATGAGGCGACAAGCTGAGATCGGCAGAAAGAATCCACATATGGCAAAAATTGGGCATCTGGTCATTCCCGGCGAATGAGGCCATCAGGAAGACTGATTGATACAAACAAACTGGGTCGATTAATCCGGAATGCACGACATGATCATTGGGACCAGTCATACCGTCCAGATAAGTTCTTTCCTTTTCTTCTCCCCCAGCATTTGTTCAGAAAGATTTTTCTCTTTTTCTATCTTTTCATTTCTTTGTCTAAAAAGACTTTTTCCAGAAATTTGTTTTGAGAAGGATTTTTCAGAGTTTACTACCAGTGGCCAGAATGGTACAAAGCAAAATGCAAAGGGGACAGTCCAGAGACAAGGCAATAAGACAAAAGGCGTTTGTCGCAAGACCGAATGACAAACGGGCCTAGAAAGTTAAGGGGATCATGAAGAAAAGCGGAAAACAACGGTTGAGGGACTTATGGACCAAGTTCCAATAAGATCCCCAGCAGAACTTTGATAGATCACTGACCAAGGTCCAAGGTGGTCAGACAACACAAAAAGGGGGAAGGAAGAAGAGAGAGTTAATCCGCAGCAAAATAACCCCAACAGTCCTATCCTCAATAACGTTATCCCCAAAGGATAACATTTTATCCCCTGCAGTACTGAGGGAAAATAAATTTTGAAGGGAGTAGTTTTGGAATTTAAGAAGACTTCCCCAGCATGTTTTGAAACAAAAGGGCAGGAAAGGGATAAATGGAAAAACCATCCCCAACAGAAATATCATCCCCAACAAGCAACTTTATCCCCAACCAGTTTTGGGAGCACAGAGCAAGGGAAAGGGAAAGGAAAAATCGTCCCCTAGCAGGAGTGACACGATCACTCACCATGTTAAAACTAACAAAATTTTCTTTGATTTCTACAACAAAATAAAGGTTGATGATGGCAGAAAGACGCGCCACAAGGAAGGTCGCCAAAACCGGGGCAGAAAATTTTCTGACGTTGTCAAAAATTTTCTCGGATGAACGAGGAACAAATTCAAATATATTCATGCTTTAGATAAATAGGCGCCCACCTGTATAATGAGAGGAATATTTATATGTCTTAGATAAATAGGGGCCCACCTGTATAACGAGAGGAATATTTTTATGTTTTTAGATAAATAGGCGCCCACCTGTATAATGAGAGGAAAACTTTTATGTCTTAGATAAATAGGCGCCCACCTGTATAATGAGAGGAATATTTTTATGTCTTAGATAAATAGGCGCCCACCTGTATAATGAGAGGAATATTTTTATGTCTTAGATAAATAGGCGCCCACCTGTATAATGAGAGGAATACTTTTATGTCTTAGATAAATAGGCGCCCACATGTATAACGAGAAGAATATTTTCATGTCTTAGATAAATAGGCGCCCACCTGTATAATGAGAGGAATATTTTTATGTCTTAGATAAATAGGCGCCCACCTGTATAACTAGAGGAATGCTTTTCATGTTTTTAGATAAATAGGCGCCCACCTGTATAACTAGAGGAATATTTTCATGTTTTGAAATAAATAGGCGTCCACCTGTATAACAAGCGGAATATTTTTTAGTCTTTGCATTTTCAGGTCTTGAAACCAGCAACTCACCGAAAAGCGGAAGGTTGCAACAAGAGGTCCCAGCGCAAATTCAAGTGTATGAGTCAAAAGGAAGAGAAGACGCATCTTGAAAAAAGCGGTCTGTGAACATTAAATTATGCCCATCATAACAAATCTGATGAAGAAAGCCGTATCCCCCAGAAGAACCACCGAAAAGCTTAATGAAGGAAGCCATACCCCCGGCGGACCGAACCAGACAATGAGAGCTGGTATTCCAAGAAGCAAAAAGCCGGTGTTATCCCCGTCAGTTCTCGGAAGAAAGAAGCACTGGAATAGACACAAGCCGACAAGAAAGCAAGACATCAAGAACGAATGGAAGATAGATGGGATCTTGTAATCCGTAGTCTAGCCTAGCTTCTTGCTTTTTCTTTTAAGCACGGTGTAACAAGGAGGTCGGTAAGCAGTAATAACAACATGCAACAGCAGTAACATTGCAGTCCCATGGTAGTCCCAGCTATCAAAACATCCCGAACTACATTAACCTGATTCCCTTCTAGCCAGGGATATGTAGGAAACCTTTGAAGCAAAGGTTCGGTTAAATCTTTTTCAGAAAATGCTTCACACGGAGTACTCAGATGGGCAAAAACCGCTCACTTTATCTTTGCACGAAAACCCTTCGTGTCTTCGGACAAAGAGGGGCAGTTGTAAGCACGTGATTTTTGCCCTATATAAGAATTACTCCCAAAATTCCAAAAAATAATACAATATTTTGTTTGTTTGCAATTGTTGTGAGTTTTGTGTTATTTTTCTTGTATTGTTTGCATTTGTCTGCGCATGTTTATTTTATAAATTAGTCAAAAATACGAAAAATACATGTCGCATGCATCTAGAAATTAATGGTACATTTAGGAATTAATCAACCATAATTTGGTTAAAAGAAAATCACAAAAAATATGCATGTGTGTTTCTTGTCATTATGTGATTTTTATTTAATAGGTGCTAAATAATATGTGTAATTTTACTTTTTGATTTTTACAATTTATTTTAGAATTTTTGTTTAAATTAGAAATTAAAAAAAAAAGGTTGAAAAATAAAGAAAACTGGATTGGGCTGGAATTTTAAGACTAAAAAATCAAGCCAACCCAGTCCGGTCCCTTGGTCTCCAGGACCTCCCCAAACGACGTCGTTCTAGCCTATCAGATATGGACCGTTGATCAAACAGATCTAACGGTCCAGTTCACCTCCCGTCTAAATTGAAACGACACCGTTTAGGTGCGTCTAATCAGTGCCGTTCATTTCATTTAATCCAACGGACTCAAACCACCCCCAGATGCCTGACCCATTTGGCCCCGGACCAGCCTGACCTCCTTTTAAGTGGAACGACACCATTTTACGCTAGCCAAGGGATCCTGGCCATTGATCACATTCTATCCAACGGCTAGGATCGATTCTTCTAAGTCGTATATAAGCCTCATCCCTTTACCTAGCCCCCCTATCCAAACACCCCCCCTTTCATCGTCTCTCTCAGAGACAAACCTAACACCCCTTTTCAAACCTAGCCGCCACCCTTCACCCTCGCCGTAAACCCGACAACAACAACGCCGGTGACCACCAAAGTAACACCCCTGATGCACCCAACCACCCTGAACACGAATCCGTTAGCCTCTTGCCTCGAATCATTCCCCATCGTCTCGAATCTTCGTTTGAAGGTTCGAGCAAAACCCCGTTCTACACCAACCCACCCCAATTCACACCGGTCTTTACCCTGGCCTCACTCGTGACCAAACCAAGTTTGGTTTTGTCCGAATCTACCCACAAACCCTCAAGCCCCAAATCAGACCGTGTAAACCCTAGAACACAAGAACTTTGGGAATCCGACCAGTTTAAGCGGAGGGTTGGGGTCTAATAGACCTTAATCAAAGTGTTCTCGGTTGAAAATACCTCGATTAAAGTCTGTTCGTCCTCAAATGGTCAAATCCAGTCAGACTTGGGTCGTTTGTTGTTGAGCTTCCAAAGTAAGTTTTCTTTTTCCTTTCTGTTCTTGTTTGAATGTTGTTTGTGTTTGTTAACATGTTTAGTTAATTTGTTGATCTTACTGATATTTTTCTTTCAATTTTCTCCATCTTCGTAAGACCTTTTTATTTGGTCGACTATTCTTCTGTCCATTGTTAAATGCGTGTAGTAAGATACATATTCGATTTGTTTAATATAGTCGAATGGATAATTCATATAGATTCCCTGTTTTGTGCAAAGTTGCTGAAGTCAGTTGATACCCTGTTTGGTCTTATTTGTTCATCGACTGATTGTTCTATGTTATAACTAGTATAGTCGATTAGATAAACGTCGTCAATTAGTTTCACAGATTTGAATGTACTGATTCCTACTGCTTCATATTTTTTTGATCGAATTTGTTTGAATTTAGTTATGTATTGGTTATAGCTGTAGTACATTGGATAGCAATTAGCAATCAGCTGTTAAGACAGTAGTTCAGATTCCCAGAGGGGTATTTTGGGATATTAGAAGCCTGAAAATTGTTCAACTTTAATTTTGTGTCAGTATAATACTAATATACCACTAAACTAATGAATAAAATAGGGATCAATGGTGGGAGTTATAATGTGTTAAGTGCCTTTATTGGCTGAAAATCAGAAATAGCATGGGCTTTTAATAAAGAAGTGAAGATCTGACACCATTTTTAACAAAAAGAGGGCTGAATAAAAGGGGAAATCAGAATATCATGGGCTAAATGATAAAAGGAGATTAAGGGGTGCACATGAGAATGAATATACAGGCTGGAAAAACTGAAGTTTGAATAAAAGGGGGGGGGGGCTGACTGGTTTTTGAAAAGAAAACAGGCTGCTTGGCTATAAATAAGGGGGCTGAGGACTGAAAAAAGGAGAGATTTTTTGGAGGGGAGAACTGACTTGTGAGGTTAAGGACTGTTTTAGAAGAAGAGTAAACATTAATATTTTAGAATTGTTTTTTAAGAGCTCTTAAGGCTGGTTTCTGAATCTTGATAAGTTAGAAAATATTGAGTGAGATAGGCTTGCTTCCTTACAGCTATTTTCAGCATATTGAGAGATAGAAACTGAAAGAGAAGTCTTTTCTTCATTGTTGAATACAATACTGTTATAGCTTCATTGCCCCTGTCGATTGTCCAATATTGTTTGGTTTTTCTTCAAACTGGTTTTATTGGGTCTGCCATCTGGGTGACCTGCTACTGCTTCATTGAGTGTCTTGGATTTCTGTTTGGTTTTACAAAATCTGTCGCTGGTTCTTTCTTGCTGCCTATTACTGGTTGTTATTGGTTTCCTTTGGTTGCTGTTGTGTTTTGCTGAATCTGCTGCTGTACTACTGCTATTACTGCTGACTCCTCTTCTACTGTATATCTGTTCTTATACTAGGTACACTTTCCTATCCCAAATGGTGTGGAGACTTGTTTCAAATGTATGGGTGATTTGGAAAATCAATAACAATAAATTGTCATCTGTTCAATGGAATGTGTTGAAAGTTGTTGTAGCTTTAAATATTCGATTAGATATTCATGTTCATTTTGGGACTGTATTGAATTACTGATTGATAAATGGTAGACTGTTAAACTCATTAGAAGTGTTCCTAGAAGCAATAAATGTAGAGTTAGCAGTTTATTTTGGTTGAGCTTGTGTTGACCATGATATGATAAATTTTAGTATGCATGCGCATCACTTAGCCATTGTTTGGGTTGTTTAAACTTGGAGTCGTCCAGTTAAAATTTATACATAGCTAGTACTTTTAGTTTAGATTTAACTTCGTTTGTAAAAAAGAACCAGAAATAGTTGAAGTATCATTTTGAATTTAAAATCAGGTTTTATATTCAAGCTGAATCCATATTGAATTGCAGTAAGTCATGTCCGCATATTGGTTCTAAACATATAAGCGTAATTGATTTTAGTTAATGGTTCAGATCGGAAATTTGTTTGGATTAGGCATATACAATTAGTTGGACTATTTTGCATTACTTAATCCATGCGTATTAATGGGGATTGTGTGATTGGGGCCAACTTTGGGCCTGATGTCTGTGGCTATTAGGCATTAAAACATGCACCAATAGCGTGGTTTGGGCTCTTTGGTCCCAATAATGAACGGATAATGGTGATTCAAAGCTTAGCATTAATGTAAACTCGGGTTTTAAGTTAAGTAGCGGGTCCAAGCTAAAAGGTCCTTCCTTTTGTTTGATCCCGGACTTGAACTTGAAGCCCAAGTTTTTAATAATAATCAATTAGGATCTTTTCTTTTCTTTTAGAGACAAAAAAAAACAAAAATTAGAAAATATGGTTACTTCTAGGTTTATCCTTAAAATAAAATGGGACGAGCCTCGCCCAAATAAAAATGCAAATTTGCGGGGCCCCCAATAAAGGCTTAAAGATATTTAGAAAAATCGGGAAGGGTCGTTCAGTGGATGTCACGACCCTCCCAAAAGATAAGAACGGGTTAGCCTCTTTAGACGCGACTCTAATAAAATTACCTTCTTAAACTCGGGTGTGCATTTCATGCGACCCAAATCAAATCCCAAAATGTTGGATAGAGTGTGCTTAGGATTGCGGGTGCATTTCATGTGACGCGATCCGAAAGCACGCTTTAAATGACGTTCAGTTTCTCTTAAATAAATACGCATTGAATAAAAGCGGTAAAGAGTTAAAATTGGCACATGAGCTCATAATTGTATAAAAATAGATAAATAAGCCGAATATGACAGTTGAGCGATCGTGCTAGAACTACGGAACTCGGGAATTCCTAACACCTTCTCCCGGGTTAACAGAATTTCTTATCCGGATTTCTGGTTCGCGGACTGTAATATAGAGTCATTCTTTTCCTCGATTTGGGATTAAATTGGTGTCTTGGGACACCCTAAAACTCCCAAGTGGTGACTCTGAAATAAATAAATAAATCCCGTTTCGATTGTCCTTTAATTGCAAAAACTCCTTCACCCCTCGCGGGGACGTAAAAAGGAGGTGTGACAACTAGTTCTGCCAAAAGATAGTGGTGGGAGTATGTTTGAGGTAGGCTAACAGGTTTACTTTCCCTCACTTGGGCTCTATTCTCGCAGCTGATCTTGGAAAAGTTCATTCCTTTCACTAAGTGAGAGGATTTGTGCAACAAGTTTGAGTACCTCCAATAGGGTAGCATGACCATTACCCAGTATGAGACCAAATTTTTGGATATATCACGTTATGGAGCTATCCTGATCCCTACTGGGAGAGATAGGTTGAAGAGATTATAGATGGCCTTACTTAAGGTATCATGCTGTAGATGGGAGAGACTGAGGATGATGTTTGTTTTACTCAGGTTGTGAAAATACCTAGGCTAATCGAGAGGATTCGTGATCAACATATAAAGGTGGCATCTGAGAAGAGGTCACATCATTTTGGTGGTTTTAATGGTGCCTCATCTAGAGGCAGGGGTTCCTTTGGTAGAGGCCATCCTATTAGGCCCGTTCGGCCAACATTTTAGGTGTCTCATGGTTCTTTAGGTGGTCACAACGTGTATGGGTAAAGCACCAAGAAACTAGTGTTCAGTACATATTAGCTCCTATTAGTGCACCACCAGTGCACCACCACTACATAGTTACTATAGTGGTCATTCGTGTCATTAGGGATCATCTCAGACTCAGCACTTACGCCAACCACTAGGTTGCTTTGAATGTAGTAACACAGGTCATATCAAGTGGTACTGTCCTAGATTGAGGAGCAACTGACTACAATAGGGTACTGGTCCTATGATTCTGGCATCGGTTGTTCCACTGCCCGCTCAGCCAGCTAGAGGCAGGGGTCAAACAGCCTAAGATTGTGGTCAGACCATTAGAGGTGGATGGTAGTTAGCTAGAGGTCGTCTAAGAGGTAGATGTTAGATTGGTGGGACTCAGCCCCATTGTTATGTATTCCCAGCTAGAAATGAGGCAAAGTCATCTAAAACAGTTATTATAGGAACCATTTCAGTCTGTCATAGAGATACTTTCGTGTTATTTGATCATGTTTCTACCTATTCTTATGTGTTCTCATATTTTGCTTCGTATTTGAGTATGCCTTGTGATTCCCTTGACGTTCCTATTTTTGTGTCTACACCGGTTGGACATTCTATAGTAGTTTATTGGGTGTATGGGACTTGTGTTGTTACATTTCATCATTATGATACTGTAGTTGATCTTTTGTTGTTGGATATGGTGGATTTTGAGGTTATAATGCATATGGACTGGTTGTCCCCGTACCATGCTATCTTTGACTGTCATGTCAAGACTGTGACTTTAGCTATGTCGAGATTACCTCGATTAGAGTGTAGAAGGACTCTTGGTCACTCCACTAGTAGGGTCATATCATATGTGAAGGCTCGCGTATAGTCGAGAAGGGGTGTCTGGCATATTTGGCAAATATAAATGATTCTAGTTCAGATGTTCCTTCCATGGATTCAGTTCCGGTGGCGAGAGCGTTCTGAGGGGTTTTTCCTATACATTTTTCGGGTATTCCACCCAATACAGATATCGACTTTTGCATTGACTTGGTTCGGGGCACTCAACCTATCTCTATTCCACCATACCGTGTGGCTTCAGTTGAGTTAAAGTAATTGAAGGATCAATTGCAAGAGTTTCTTAACAAGGATTCATATGACCTAGTGTCTCTCTTTGGGATGAACAAGTGTTGTTTGTGAAGAAGAAAGATGACTCTATGAGGATGTGTATTGACTACAAGCAGCTGAACAAGGTCACTATCAAGAACAAGTATCTGTTGCCACGAATTGATGACATACTACCATCAAGTAAAGATTAGGGCATCGGATATCCCTAAGACTGCTTTTTGGACTTGGTATGGACACTACGAGTTCTTAGTGATGTCATTTGGCTTGACTAATGCCACAACAACCTTCATAGATTTGATAAATCGAATATTCAAGCCTTATCTAGATTCTTTTGTAATTGTATTTATTGATGATATTTTGGTTTGCTACTGTAGTCGAGAAGAGCATCGGCAACATCTTCGGATTGTACTCCAAACTTTGAGGGATCGTCGGCTATATGCCAAGTTTTCTAAGTGTGAGTTTTGGTTGGCTTCGGTTGCCTATTTGGGCCATGTTGTATCTGCCGAGGGCATCAAGGTGGATCTTAAGAAGATTTAGGCAATTTAGAACTAGCCTAAACCTACTCCAGCTACAAAGATGCGAACCTTCTTGGGTTTGGCGGCTTATTATCTCCATTTGTGGAGGGGACTTTATCTATCACAACCCCATTGACCAAGTTGACCCAGAAAGGTGCTCTTTTTAGATGGTCCGACGAGTATGAGGTGAGCTTTCAAAAGCTCAAGATTGCATTGACTACAACCCCAGTATTGGTATTTCCTACAGGTTCGGGATCTTACACCGTATATTGTGATACATTGTATAATTGGCTTGGCGCAATATAGATTAAGGCTATCCAACATGACGGGTCAGTCCGGCCCATCCCGGTCCCATCATGGCCTACTTAAAATAAACGGTACTAGTCTTATATTAAACAGAACAAGGGATGGGATAGGCTGCCCATTTTGTCACGTTGGGCCAGCCCGTTAAGGGACCGTCCCGTCCCGCCAGCCTGCATAATTTTTTTTAAAGAGCTGTTGGCCAATGTGTTTTTTCAAAATTAGCCATTGGCGATGGCTATAAACGGACATTTTTGGCCCCTACTAACCCCCACCCCCCCACCCAAAAAAAAAACCCTCCCCTTTCCCCCTAAACTTTTAATTTAACCCCTAAGTTTATTTAATTATACTTTAGCCCTAGTTTTAACTATAAATACCATCCTATCCTTTTTCATAATCAACTATGTTTCAAGTAGGTTGGCAAATATTTGGAGCAAATTTCAAGCTTTAAATTAATTCATTAAGTATTTGGAGCAATATTTTGGGTAATTTCTTCATGTTTTAATATTTAATCACAGTGCACTCGTTTCATCTCTTAATTTTTATTTTATTTTTGCGTATCATTTTAGTGCCTAATTTTATGTTTACTTTACATGTGTTTATTTTTGTATTTAAGTTGTGCGTGTAATTTTTTTGTTAACTTTTCGTATTTAAATTATGGATTGTAAATAAATATTTGACATAACCAACCCTTTTAAAAAAAGTAGTAAAGATCCTAGTTCTATTAATCCTAATCCTCTTACTAGAATTAGAAAATTTATAGATAAAATGACTCATGTTGATAAAACTTCATTTACACAGCCCCCCGTATTTAATAACATTAATCCCGGAGAATAACTAGTCATGAAACTTTACAAAGACAATTTGGAAATGATAATTTTAATGAGAAAGAAGAATTAGAAGAAACACCCACTAGTCCAGCAACACAATCTCTAACTCAGAGTCAATCTTGGTATGGAGCTCTACCCCATGTCCCACCTGTAATGGGTATGGCTAACGATGAACATACAAAAACATCACTTGTACGAAATTTCTTTGAACATGATAAAGTCAATTTAGTTTCTACCTGTGTAAAATGTAAAGCACAATTTGCACATGGAAAATCAGGTGGGACGAGGGGTTTAACCAAGCACTTACTTAAACGACACAAACATTTATGTATACAAGCTCAAATAGATACCGAAAAAATACCAGATACTAGTAGTGGTACTGGTGATCCTACTGGATCTGGCAGGGTTCTAACTTTTTCCAATAATAGTTTTATCCTACTTCTGGTACTATACTACGTCCCTATAACAAATATAGAGATCGTAAAAATTTAGCAAAAATGGTCACTATTTGTGGCTGACCTTTTACTTTTCCTTCTCACCCTGCTTTTGTGCATTATATACAAAAAAATTATAATCATACTTTTCAAGGTTTTCCTAAGAACAGAGTTAGAAATGATATTTTTAAATTTCAAACCGAATATCTTTAGTATATTCGTTGTATATTAGTTTTCACTTAGACTGTAAAGTGTCTATCACATCTGATATAAGTTGTATTCCTAATGGCAATAATTATTTAACTGTTACATATCATTGGACTGATCATCACTAGAACATGCAAAAATATATTATTGGTTATGAATTTGTTGATTCAAAAGACTCTGGAGCGTATATTGCAACTACTATTCAAGAAATACTTTAATTTTATGGGCTCATTGATAAAGTTTTAACTATCACATTAGATAATAATTCTGCTAACGCCAATGCAGCAAATAGCTTAAAAGCTAGAATTTACCCAATTAATCCATAAATTTTTCATGTTAGATGTGCAAGTTTGCGGCTATATTTTTCATGCTAATAGAGTGACTAGAATTCGTGAGTTTAAAGAACGATGTGCATATGATGACCTTTCATATAGAAAAATTCCAAATGATATTTGTACTAGGTAGAATTCTACTTATGAAATACTTAAAGTTGCTTATGATTATCGGTTACCTATACAAATGGTATTTAATATGGATGAGATTAAAGAGCTTAATAATTTTTAAAACAATTTTATTATGCTACAGAATAATTTTCTGATATATATTATCCTATTGTTACACAAATATTATGGTATATTTATGGAATTCGTATTGTATTTTGTAAGTATAACAAAATGCAGACTATGTATCGTCCGTTGCTATTTGTAAATAAAATGGTTGTTGCCTAGTTTAATGCTTAAATATTTAAATATTTTTTTAAGAAAAGGCCCACTTAGGGCCCACATCCCATCCCATCCCGTTTGTTGGTGGAACGGGACGAGTCTACCAGGTCATCCGTTTATCCCGTCCTAATTAAGACATGTACCATCATTGTCCCGGTAAAATTTCGTCCCATTGGACAACTATAGGGTGATTTCCTACGCGTCCGGACAGTTGAAGATTCATGAGAAGAATTACCATGTGCATGATTTAGAGTTGGCAACCATTTTTCATGCACTGAAGATTTTGATGCACTATCTATACGACATTCCATGTGAGGTCTATACCGACCATCGTAATCTCCAGCACCTATTCAAGAAGAACGACCTTAAATTGCGACATCGGAGATGGTTAGAGTTCCTGAAAGACTATGGTATCACCATATTATATCATCTGAAAAAGGTTAATGTAGTGGGCGATGCATTTAGTATAAAGGTTGAGAGCATGGGCAGTATGCCATATTTACCAATAGTAGAGAGACCACTAGCCATGGATGTTTAGGTTTTGGCCAATTGGTTCGTGAGATTGGATGTTTCGGAGCCTAGCCGGGTTCTTGTATGTGTTGTGGCATAGTCTTCATTGTCCGAACATATCAAAGATTGTTAGTTTGATGATCATCACTTATTGGTGTTGAAATACACGGTGCAACGAGCTGGTGCTAAGGAGGTTGTGATTGGAGATAACAGTGTTATGCGGCTTGCGGGCTGGATTTTTGTTCCAATGTTGATGGGTTTAGAGTGTTGATCCTTGATGAGGCTCACAGTTTGTCCTATTATATTCACCCAGGTGTCATGAAGATGTGACTTGAAACAACACTATTGGTGGCGAAGGATGAAGAAGGATATTGTTACTTATGTCTCTAGGTGTTTGAATTGTCAACAGGTGAAACAAGAGCATCAGAAACTAGGCGGGTTGACTCAGAGATTGGAGATACCGGAGTGGAAGTGGGAGCACATTACTATAGATTTTGTAGTCGGCTTACCACGAACCTTGAGGAAATATGACACAGTTTGGATTATTGTAGACTGGTTGACTAAGTCCGTTCACTTCATTTTGATTATGACTTACTATTCTTCAGAGCGACTGGCTCAGATTTACATTTGGAAGATTATACGGCTGCACGGCGTGCCCATTTCAATTTAATTCCTTATTGAGGCACACAGTTCACATTGTATTTTTAAAGGGTCGTGCAACGTTAGTTGGGCATGCGGCTTGAGCTAAGTGCCCAGTTTCATCCTCAGACGGACACACAGTCTGAGCACACTATTCAGATACTGGAGGAAATGTTGCGGGCATGATCTATGGATTTTGGAGGTCAGTGGGGATAGTTTGTACCTCTAGCGGAGTTTGCCTATAACAACAGTTATCAATCGAGCATCCAGATGGCTCTGTACAAGGCCTTATATGGGTGGCGATGTCGTTCATCGATTGGTTGGTTTGAGCCCAACGAGGCTAGACTGTTGCCACTGATTTGGTCTGTGATGCTTTGGAAAAGTTTAAGGTTATTTAGGAGTGACTTTGTCCAGATCTGTCCTGGAAAAAGAGTTATGCAGACAGGATGTGGCTTACATGGTGGGTGATAAGGTTCTTCTCCGAGTATTACTTATGAAAGGCGTGATGCGATTTTGGAAGAAGGACAAGTTGAGACCAAAGTTTATTGGCCCATTTGAGATCTTGGAGAGAGTTATGAAGGTTTCTTATAGGCTTGAATTGCCTCCTATCCTAGCAGGGGTGCGTTCGATATTTCACGTTTTCATGCTTTGGAAGTACCTTGAGGACATGTCACATATTTTGGACTTCATCATGGTGCATCTTTATGAGAATCTAGCCTATGAGGAAGAACTGGTGGCTATTCTAAGCTGGTAGTTTCGTAAGTTGAGATCTAAGAGTTTTCTTTCTATCAAAGTGCAATGGAAAGGTCAGCCAATTAAGGGGATTGCATGAAAGCCTGAGTCTGATATGCAGAGTAGATACCCCCACCTTTTTATCAGTTCAGGTACTTTTCTGTGTTCGTTCGAGGACGAATGTTTCTTTTATAGGTGTAGAATATGACAACCCGATAGGTCTTTTTGAGTACTAGACTAACTTTCATGTTATGAGACCTCTCATAGCTTCATTTGATGTTAATTGATTTGCGTGCATGGTTTGTGTAGTTTTTCTTAAGTTTTTACGTAAAATTTTGAAGAAAAAGCGATTTTTGACTTAAAATGAGGTTTGGCTTGGGGACGGTCAACGTTCTTGGTAAATGACCTCTGATCACTGTTTTGCCGATTCCGGTAGGTTCATATGATGTTTGTGTACTTGTACATATGTTTAGCTAGGGTCCAGGATGACCTGAGCGTATTTCGGTGCATTATGTGAATGATTGTAAAAATAGAGTTTTAAGTTAAAATCTTGAGTTTAGATGATCGATTCTTATTATTTGATGCTATTTGATGATTTAAGTTAGCGAGCGAGTTTGTATAATGTTATTACACTTTTGTGCGTGTTTGGTTTGGAGCCCTGGGTGTTTTTCGAATGAGTTTTGGTTAAAATTGAAATTGTTGGTGCAAGACTATTGCCGGTATAGCCTTCAAATCTTGTATTTGCGAGCATCAATTTTGAGAGCAACGGATTGCATTTGCAATGAGTCTCGGATTGGAGAACTGTCACAACCAAACCGATGGGCCGTGACGGGCACCTGATACCTTACTCAACAGAGTACCTACATAACGTATCTTTCGTATCATGCTATTATGGGTAAATAAGCCAGAGAGTCTATCATGAAATAAGTAGAATAAAACATGGAGAAATACTCGACATTGGATAATCCAACATGTAATCCAAACTTATACATATGATGCACGGGCCTATAAGGCCGTCATGATTTTTTATATACTCAAAACATAAGCTGACAAGGCCACACAAGAATCTGTATACATGACATCTGTCTACAAGCTTATAAAAATACATAATATCGTAAAGATTGGGACAGAGCCCCGCCAAACCAATCAATGCATATACTAATCGTTCTAACAAAATAAGCAACTTCGGAGCATATAGAGCGCACCAACATCTTCCAAAGAGCTGATAGCCTATTTGAAGGACTCTCGACCTGTCTATCGGAACCTGCAGGCATGAAACGCAGCGTTCCCAAGTAAAAGGGATGTTAGTACAAATAATCTACCGAGTATGTAAGGAACGAAAATTAGTAAACAATAGACATGAGAGAAACATAGAGTGAAAGACTCGGCATATAAAGCTGAATAGCCCTGTGAAATCCTTTAATATTTAAAATGTCATGTGTATACGTATAAATTCCATACCATGCATGGGTATATGTTTTCATAACTTCATCAAACCTCTGAGAGCATCCCAGCATATCATCTCGGCCACTGTGGGCAAGTCATCAACGTATACCAGTTGATCAGGTGGTGGTGCGTATATAACGCCGTAACCTTTTCCCATATCCCATATACATATATATACATATAAATACGTGTATATAATACCATCTGGTCATGGGTAAATGTACATGTATGAATGCATGAAATGCATAAGAAATATGTTAATAATATTTTCTTAGAATGCTATAAAAATCAATATGCCTTTCGGATAAACTTTATCAAATACTTATTTTTCTAAGGCCCATGAACAGAAGATATAATAATAATTCACATGGGGAATCAAGAATATAGACACCCTATAGTATTTCCAAGAATAGAGTCATTTATAAAAGTTGCGTATTTTGCTCATTTTATTTGTACCGTATGGATCATGCCAAAAGAAAAAAGGGATAGTCTTAACATACCTGAACCGATTCTCTTGATAATACCTTCAACATTATTGATTGCGACAATGCATAATGGCGGATCGCAGTAGGAAAAAATCCGTATGATGTTCTTTAGAAAGATTGCACCATACTCTTTTAAAATTGTAAATCTCGTTGCTATTACGCAGTATTACTTTGTATGAAACTTTGTTGAAGCAAAATCACGTTGGATATTATCTCATTTTGTAAAGGATTCATGTGAAATCTTGTTTAAGAATTCCATCCATACTTAGCAAGCCAATCAATATCATCCCACTTTAAATCTTAACATCTGATCGAGATTGGTAACGCCTTGAAGAAGTAAATAGACGAGTCCAAAATTCTGAATCCATTATATTATGTCATACTTAATAAAATTATAATCCTTAGAAATTCCCATAAATTCTTGTACCCCTTTGGCTGAAATTCCTCAAAGACGAAACTTTTTTTTTCTTTTTGTGGGGTAAGAAAATGAAAGGAACACTTAGTTTCAGATAATTTGATCAAGACTTACACCAGGAAGGGATGAAAAACGTTAAAAGGGCAAAAAAAATGGGGTTGTCAAGTTTCCTGGAAATAGGGAGGAGAAAGAGCAATAATAATTAGCAAGCCAAGCCTCCACCTTCTTAAGGTCATGAAAACATGACAATTTGCTGCCAATATTTCCACACTCCCATGTGGATTTGTGTGTCCCCTAGTAATTATCCAAAGTTCACAATTAATTATTTTATTCATAAATTTCTAATTAATCTCCCACTAAAATTTATTAATTATCTGATTATCCACGTAATTAGAAATTATCTCAAATTACTTAAAATACTACTCACTTTGAATACACTTTGTACACCTTACTATTATGGTCATATGGTACCTTGTATGGTACTAGTCCATAAATACCGGATATTAAAGCTCGTATCGTATTTTATCCCAAAATGTCAAACATCAACGAAATTCATTTTCTTCGATTTGCTTACCCTCTTACCTTCACGAATTTACTCATCACTTGTTTGAAATAGCAAAATGCTTGTAATCTCAAAATAATCTCATTCTCACTTACGCCGATTAGCTTACGACAAAATTTTGACATACGAAAATGCGAGATTTACCATTTCATTTATGAGCTTTTATCAATTTACTTATGGCATACTTTCACGTACAAAAATATTGGGTGTATCATTATTCCCCCCTTGGAACATTCGTCCTCAAATGTTGGCTGATACTTATCATTTTCATAAAACTTATGTCTTCCGCATGCTTTAATATTCTCCTTGTCATTTAGGAAACTGTTCTTTGAATAAATCCAAAGGCCAGGGCATTCTCCCCTTTAGGTCTCTTTCTCACACCATGGTATGTGGTTGGAATTCTTCCAATCTTGTAACTCTTGCTACCTTCTGCCATGCAGCCTATAGGACTTTTTCCTTACGTGTGCTCCTATGCGACTCTTCCTTTCAGCTTTTAGCTAATATTTAGGCCTTACTTTGGGAGCATATACAGAACTTGATAAGATATCCCTCTAGGCATCTATAGGTGTATTGAAGTTCTTCGGTCAATACTTTGTCGAACTTAGGAATATTTCCATATCTCATTTCGTATTTTGTAACTTCTATCCATCCATTGTTGATTTACCTCAATGTTGATCTTCAATATACCACTGATATCTTGAAACTTCTTACGTAAAATATTTCCACTTTGATTTACGTTGCATCAAGGAATATTCGAAGTGATTTTCCTGATCCACTTAGTGGCGATATTGTACTTCAATAACTGTACTTTATAGCATCCCAATGTGACTCACTTACATGGGTATTTTAATCCTGTACAATTCATGAAATCCCTTCAAATCATCACCCAATCAAAGATCCAAACATCATACTTCATTTATCACAAGTATGCCCTTATTTTACTACCAAGGCAAAATTCCATCTCTTTTAAATGCTATTAGTCTTAGACTCCTTTGAGTTCATTCAAGCTACACTGAGCTTTCTATAACTTAGAGAAACCATCAACTCTCTTGTTTTTATGGGCTTAATCCTAAGGACTTATCCATTCTCACTCGCCCTTTCTTTTCCTTACTCATGTTTTCCTAAAACCTTGTCGCTTTACCCTAATTTAGCTTGCCATCTACACATATCTAGTTATACTACTCGCAACCTTCTTTCAACTTAGATTTTCTTGTGTTATTTTAGAACATCAAGCGAGACATCACATCATCTCAAACTCTTCTTTACTCTCTTAACTAGGCCTCTCGGTACCTAGAAACCATAGGCTGGAGGATATATACCACTGACGCTGCCGCTATCATTCCTGGATACTGAATTATAGTGCTTCTAGCCTCCTTTCCAAAGTATGGACTATTCACAATCTTTTGCATTTGAGTATCTCGTATGAACAATAAAATCTCGCATCACAACTTCTGTCTCTTTCATGACCTTCCTTCCACATAGGTATAATTCACATCCGCGACTTGAAGCTCTATTATAATACTTGCACCTCTGGTGCATCCACACTCCACTAGGAGCTTCATATTGGCTTCTTATGAGGCTGGTACTCTTCTAACTAATTTTATCGTAAACCATTACAGAATATGGCTATTGTACTATCTCTCTTGTACCTCTGATACTAAGAGCGATCCTGCAATGTTCTCAATCACGATTTCTATAATTTTCTAGGTCCAATAATCAGACTACTAATTTACTTCGTTGTTGTAACTCTTTAGTTTCCACTTCCTTCTGATCAGCTTTTATGTAGGCTTAAGCTATCTTCTAATCTGTGGCTCACGGTATTAGTTATTACTTTATCATTTCATCGGCGCTATGAAATATCCATGATACAATCTTCTGATAATTCAATCCATTGTTTATGACCTAGGCGAAATTCTTTCTTTTAAATTATACCGGAGTTTTCTACGGCTATATGAATGTCAACATATATGGTGCATGAATATCAATCTAAAGTCTTAAGTGCATAATCCCTTTTGTTCCCTTTAAGCTTCCTTTAAGTGTAAGTTATTACTTTTCCTGGTCTTTCTGCCTCTCTGTTGCGAGTATACTTAGCATATCTTAGTTCCCACGCACGCCGGAATTTTTGTGCAACTCAAATGGTCTCGAATATTACTTTTGATTTTTCTTCCCGTTCCTTAACCATGGTAGGTGCCACTTTCTCATAGAGTGCATACAATGTCGTAGTGAGACTGCTTTTGTTTACATGACCATTTCCTCTTTAGGTCACTGTGCTTAGGTTGAAGCATTCTTCCTTATTTCCTCAGTTAGTCTTTCATTATAGTCCTTAGGGAAGACCTTCTAACTCTTATGAAGCTGCGGGCTTATTACATCGTATACTTTACAGAATTTTTGATGTTCTTCCTTGCCTATAATTATCCGTAGTTACTTATTTTCACACCCTTGTGATTGTAGGGTGGCTTCTGAACTGAAGTTTTGACTGTCTTCCTAGTGAGACTATCTTTTATTTCCATAACATTCATACGATACCTTTAACTACCCCAACTCCTATCTCAATATTTCTCAATTATCACAATGTCACATTTGCGAGACTGAATTTCCCATGTTGGGGTTCACTATGTTTATCTTGCACGATCAGTTGTATTGTCTGTATCCTCTTGTCTAGCCACAACTAGGCTCTTCCTTAATCAACAACTAACTACTCATTGGCTCATTCTCATATCAATATTCTGCGTAATATTTCATGGGTCATTTCCTTTATTTTAACTTACGTCCCGCACTGCCTACTTATCTATCAATAACATCTCAGGCAGGAACATTTAACTCCTCTCCTTGACGTCGTGTTTGCATAATGTTCTGGAATCATAGCGTATCTATAGGATTTGAATAAGTGCAATCTTATCCCTTTCTCATCCTTCCTTTACCATTCCAGAGTTACTAGAACCACTAACTTAATGCCATATCACACAATATTCCCCCTAGGAGAGCACTAAGATTTAGCACTACAATGATCTACGTATAGATGTTTTACCCTCTCATCTTTGGCATCTTTTCACATCCTCGATGATCCTTACTACACTCGCGATAATCCTTCTGAACCAAAGATAACAAAATTTCTAACTCGCAAGGGTGACACTTAGTGTAACTAGCACATATAGTCTCTTAAGCTTAACTTTACTCACCTTGCTTGCTTTAGAAAAGCGTCTTCCTGAATGACTATTCTCTGAATTTCTCATGAATCTTCTTCTATTGTCCACTCTATTATCACCGAAACAAAATATGAAATTCTCATGATGCTGACTATTATCCAATCACTTAGTCCCTAATTCATGTTTAGTTTATCTTGTTCACCAGCCCATACTGATTTCTACTGTTCTGGGGTCTAACTTTTCCTTCCGATAGTCGCGTTGGAGTCACGAACATATTTCTTCAAATGAGGATATGACTTTATGGCCTATACTCTATTGTTGTCTCAAGTCCTATCTCCTCTCGTCTTTTCCTTCAATTGACTATAGACTCTATAATACTGTCATCTTTTTGATCTACCGTTGTCATCCATATATCATATCTTACTCATAATGCTTCATTAATTCTTTTCTTATTTCCAGCTAACATTTATGCCTATCACTTTAATCTGAAAACATGAACAAGACATTCTTTTGCTTTTAGCTCCTCTTGCTCCATCTAGTGGCTCTTCGGGATGCTTAACGTTATCGCTCAACTAGGGTCGCGAGCCACACTAAAGTAATATTTATCCCTTCCAGACTTTTTGTGCCTATCTTCTGAGTTTTTTTCATGCTAATATTCACATCTAATTGTAATATTCTAGAGTGCACCATCCGGGTTCCTAACAAGGAGATCTCTTAGCACTTTTGTGATATCCTTCGGAATTGTCAACTAACACAAACAATCCATTTACCATATTGGGTTACTCTAACCCAAGCAGGATCCTAATATCATGTCTTTTTCTTAAACTACACATGTTAGCCCCCAATAGGGTATAACTGAGATGGGTGTGGCCAATTCTATATACATTTGTTACTGTTGAAGGTAAGTCACAATGCTTATACTGTTCTGCCGGAGTTGAAAATATCGATAATCTTCATTAACTGGGTACCTCGTACTTTTCTCATCTTGCCCCTTTTGCTTGTTGAAGCTTGTATCTATCTTCTGAGTCTCTCATTACCTTGCACCATAGAGGTGGATAGATATTCTTTCCTTAAGGCTCCTTATCAAGAAGCTTACACGTAACGTACACACATGTTCTGCTGAAGACCTCACACTTATCCATTATAGGAATGATTCAAACTCTAGTTTCCTCTAACTCAACTCTTTCATAGATATATCTCTTACCAACCATCTTTCTTGATGTAGGTATCGTCGTATTATGAATAAGATAGAGTTTAGGAAATTGAGTTCTTACAACTGAGCTCTACCACACGATCTAGAGTAAGGAGAAAGAGTGATAGTCTTAAATGCCTTGTAGCCTCCTGCTTAAAAGTGTGGTGCATGACACACCCATAAACAAGACTCTACTAGATACGGCTTGTAGACTCCCTAGGACAGAACTACTCTAATATCACTTTTGTCACGACCAAACCGATGGGCCGTGACGAGCACCCGGTACCTTACTCAACCGAGTACCTACGTAATGTATGTTTCGTATCATGCTATCATGGGTAAATGAGACATAGAGGCTATCGTGAGATACGTAGAATAAAACATGGAGAAATACTCGACATTGGATGATCCAACATGTAATCCAAACGTATACATATGACGTACGGGCCTATAAGGCCGACATGATCTTTATATACTCAAAATATAGGCCGACAAGGCCACACAAAAATCCGTATACATGACATCTGTCTACAAGACTTTAAGAATTCATAATATCGTAAAGGTCAAGACAGAGCCCCACCAAACCAATTAAAGCATATACTAATCGTACTGACCAAATAACCAACTCCGAAGCAAATAAAGCGCACTAACATCTTCCGCTGAGCTGATAGCCTACTTGAAGGACTCTCGAACTTTCTATCAGGACCTGCGGGCATCAAACACAGCGTCCCCATGCAAAAGAGATGTCAGTACAAATAATGTACCGAGTATGTAAGTAATAAAAATCAGTAAACAATAGACATGAGAGAAACATGGAGTAAAAGACTCGACATATAAATCTGAATAGCCTTGTGAAATCTTTTAATATTTAAAATGTCATGTGTATACGTATAAATGCCATACCATGCATGGGTATATGTGTTCATAACTTCATCAAGTTCTAAGGGCATCCCATTATATCATCTCGGCCATTGTAGGCAAGTCATCAACGTATACCAGCTGATCAGGTGGTGGTGCATATATAACGTCGTAACCATTTCCCATATCCCCCCCCACACATATATATATACATATAAATACATGTATATAACGTCATCTGGTCATGGATCAATGTATGTGTATGAATGCATGAAATGCATAGGAAATATGTTAATAAGATTTTCTTAGAATGCTATAAAAATCAATATGCCTTTCAGATAAACTTTATCAAATATGTATTTTTCTGAGACCCATGAACATAAGATATAATAATAATTCACATGGGGAATCAAGAATATAGATACCCCTAGTATTTTTAGGAATAGAGTCATTTATAAAAGTTGCATATTTTGCTCGTTTCATTTGTATCGTATGGATCATGTCAATAGAAAGAAGTGATAGCCTTAACATACCTGAACCGATTCTCTTGACAATCCCTTCAACATTATTGATTGCGACAATGCATAATGACAGATCGAAGTAGGGAAACATCCGTATGATGTTCTTGAGAAAGATTGCATCGTGGTCTCTTAAAATTGCAAATCTCATTGCTATTATGCAGTATAACTTCGTATGAAACTTTGTTGAAGCAAAATCACGTTGCAGATTATCTCACTTTGTAAAGGATTCATGTGAAATCTTGTTTAAGAATTCCATCCATACTTAGCAAGCCAATCAATATCATCCCACTTTAAATCCACTTTAAATCTTAACATCTGATCGGGATTGGTAACGCCTTAAATAAGAAATAGACGAGTCCAAGATTCTAAGTCCATTATATTATGTCATACTTAATAGAATGATAATCCTTAGAAATTACCATAAATTCTTGTACACTTTTATCTGAAATTCCTCAAAGATGAAACTTTTTTTGTTTTTTGTGGCGGTAAGAAAATGAAAGGAATACTTAGATTCAGATAATTTAATCAAGACTTACACCAAGAAGAGATGAAAAACATTATAAGGGCAAAAAAATGGGGTCGTCAAGTTTCATGGAAATAGGGAGGAGAAAGAGTAATAGCAATTAGCAAGCCAAGCCTCCACCTTCTTAAGGTCATGAAAACATGACAATTTGCTACCAAATTCCCAAACTCTCACGTGGATGTGTGTCCCCTAGTAATTATCCAAAGTTCACAATTAATTATTTTATCCATAAATTTCTAATTAATATCCCACAAAAATTTATTAATTACTCGATTATCCACGTAATTAAGAATTACCTCAAATTACTTAAAATACTACTCACTTTTAATATACTTTGTACACCTTACTATTATAGCCATGTGGTACCTTGTATGGTACTAGTCCATAAATACCAGATATTTTAGCTCGGATTGTATTTTATCCCAAAATGTCAAACTTCGATGAAATTCGTTTTCTTCGATTTGCTTACCCTCTCACCTTCACGAATTTACTCATCACTTGCTTGAAAAAGCAAAATGCTTATAATCTCAAAATAATCTCATTCTCGAACTTACATCGATTAGCTTACGACAAAATTTTGACATACGAAAATGCGAGATGTACCATCTCATTTCCGAGCTTTTATCAATTTACTTATGGCGTACTTTCACATACGAAAATATGGGGTGAAACAAGAACTTTGCATTTGCGAAGAAGGAGCCACATTTTCTAAGGCTGGGAAATCGTAGTTGCAGTGGGAGTCTCGTATTTGCGACTCTGACAACTTTGGGGAAGCTCTGCAAAAGCTAAGCTTAGTTCGCATTTGGGAAGGGATGTACCTTTGCAAATGCGAAGAATTTTTCGCATTTGCAATACTTCTGAGGCTCAGACACTGATTGAAATTGCGATAAGTGGTTTGCATTTGCGAACATCGCAATTGCAATACCTACAACTGGATAAAAGGTGGGAAAGTCAAGACTTAGCTTATTTACACTATTTTTCAACCTTGGAGAAGGAGTGACACGGGGTTGACTTCGACACTTACTAGTAGTCCAATAAATCAGGTATAATGAAAATAAACATATATGAGGCATAATAGGTAAAACAACGACACAAATTTAAGCACATAATATTTTCCTCGACAAAAGAATAAACATGAGGTCCTTAATAACCGGATACGACCTCGAACGGAATACATAGTGGTCAACACCAACTAAAATGTGACATCTCAGGTCAGGAAACTCAAAGGTACAGTGACTTCTTATCAAATTATACACACGATTCTACCGAGGCAAGTTGCCCCCCATCATAGTGTTTCATAGAACTTCCGAGGCGAACAACCGAATCATAAGAGTGTATTCTAATAATCATGTCTAGGCGAACAACCTGATCTCATAAGAATACAATACATGATATTGTCTAGGAGAACGGCCTGATCCCATAAAAGTGTTTCATAGATCTGCCTAGGCAAATGGGCCGATCCCATAAGAGTGTATTATAATATCTTACTGAGGCTAATGGCCCAATCCCATAAGAATATGAAACTTTGAAGGGTCACTGCCCCCACTCACGAATGTACGTGCTAGTTATAAAATTCAAGAAAACTTTCGTTCCAATACGTATAATGCGAAAGAAATTTGTAAAGAGAAGTACAATTTCTAGTGCTAATCAAGTAGCTCACCAAATATCTAAAATCACAAGTTCGAAAACTTTCACAAGTCTAGTCACAAGCAAAGATGTAAATCAAAGCTTTTAAAAAGGCAAGAGTAATTCATATAATTCAATTAAAGCATGGCGTGAGTCTAAGTCTACCCGGACTGTCATGACCCAAAATATCACCTGTCGTGATGGTGCCTATTATGGAATTAGGCAAGCCTCAACTCGACATCTCAACACAGTAGAACTTTTAAATAAAGACGGAAGCGGTTAATATTAAAGAAATCCTTTTAAAAATAGACCATAACTCCAAAATTACTATACAATCCATTCCCAAAACCTGGTGTCACTGAGTGCATGAGCATCTAAATGATAACAACATCCGACTGATAAAACACAACCTGGAAATATAGAACAGTAGAATATGAAAGTAAAGGAGAGTCAAGGTCCGCAAACGCCAGACAGCTACCTCAATAGTCTCCTGAGTCTGACTCCTCAATCAGCAACCACTGTGACCATAAGTGTATAGATCTGTACACGAGATACAGGGGGTAACGTGAGTACACTAACTCAGTAAGTAATATAAATAAATAAGGAACTGAGAAGTAGTGACGAGCTATGCAAATGCAGTTATCTCAATAATTTTCAAATAAGAGTAGTCATACTTTCAATTTAACAGTTTAAGTCACATCAGTACGTACTCAATAAACCAGATATCAAATTTGATTGAGTAGTAAGTAATATCTTTCAATAATTTTAAAAACAGTGATATGGCATCTGCGATCAAATTACAGTCACCCTGTCCTCCGAATAACAGTCAATAATGACAGGTACTTTCAATAATGTAATAGTGATATGGCATTTTCTCAGAATAACAGTCACCCTGTCCTCCCATTCACTCCAACCTCACAATCACTCATTCCTCACATTTACTCATTCCTCCTAATTGCTCAGCACTCGGCACTTGCACTCAGTACTCGCATTCAGTAAGTACCTGCGCTCACTGGGGGTGTACAGACTCCGGAGGGTCTCCTTCAGCCCAAGCGCTATAAACTGCACGGACAACTCACGTGCTATAATAATATAGTATCTGGATCCGCATGGACAACTCACGTGTTGCACGGACAACTCACGTGCTATAATATAATAACTGGATTCGCATGGACAACTCACGTGATATAATATCGATAACCTCACAACTAGGCCCTCAGCCTCACTCAATCATCAATCTCTCCAGTCTCTTCGGCTCTCAAAAATCATATAAACATCCCAAAGAGAGGTAATGTCATGTATCAACAATGAACAGCAAGAGACGGAGGCATAATAAGCAAGAAAAGCTATGACTGAGTACAAAACAACAATTAGCAGCTAATTCAGCAAGTACATGACCTCGCAAGTCTCAACAGTGATCATATAAGTCCTAAACATGATTTCCAACATGAAGTACAGTCAATTTCTATGAAACATATGGAACATGTATTAAATAGTAGGCCAATTAATTCTACAGTCTCGCGGGACGGACTAAGTCACAATCCCTACGGTGCACGCCCACACGCCTGTCACCTAGCATGTGCGTCACCTCCAAAATAGTCATACGACACAATGTCCGGGGTTTCATACCGTCAGGACCCGATTTATAACCATTACTTACCTCAATCCGAGCAAAACTCCTACTCTGAAATGCATTTGCCTCTCAAATTGACCTCCGAATGCCTCGAATCTAGCCACAATAATTTGATTCAGTCAATAAAAAATATAGGAAATTAATTCCACATGGAATTCTACATATTCCATTAAAAATCAGAAATTGCACTAAAAATTTGCCCGTGGGGCCCACGTCACGGAATCCGACGAAACTCACAAAATCCGACAACCCATTCAGCCACGAGTCCAACCCTACCAAAATTACTAAATTCCGATAACAATTCGGCCTCCAAATCTTCAAATCTTATTTTCAAATTCCTAGGACTAAATCCCCAATTTACAGCTCAAAAACATGTAATCTAATTGGATTATTTGATGATAATTCAATATTATGGAGTAGAAATGATCACAAGTGAATTACCTCAAGATTTCCCATGATTTCTTTCTCAAGAATCGCCCCAAGCCGTGTTCTTTCACGAAAAAAACGTCAAAATGAGCTTAAAAAATAGAAACAGCATTAAAAATCCAATTCTGGTCGTTAATAGTCAATTCCCGTCGCTAAAAGTGGTCAAATCTGGTCGCTAAAGGTGCACACCATATCTGCTGCATCAACAGTCTTTAATTTCACTAAAAAGGCTCTAACTCCATTATATGAACTCGGAATTCGATGATTCTTGTTCCTAAGAGTCACAAATAATAATACGAACATAGTCCTTCATTCGAAACTCAATTCAGAGCTCATTTGCTTAGTGAGATTACCGTTTCGCTCGTTAAACAATTAAATCATGTTTCACGTTAAAAACCCAATCACGACTTGATGAAAATATACCAAACTTTCCAGATCACTCCTATAATTTATTATCAAAATTCAAAAAGTCTTGAAATCATATTTCGATCTCTATAACTGAAAATGGACCTTTGGATCATTACATGCTTATGCTCAAAACACCAAAATCTTCCAAAAACTCTTCAAAAATTTATCCGAGCCTCATGGGACCCCAACCAAGTATATTAATAAGTCCCATAATATGTCACAAACTTATTCGATGCCTCAAATTACATCAAACAATGCTAAAACCGCGAATCACACCTCAATTCAAGCTTAATGAAACTAAGAACTTCCAACTTCTATATTCGATGCTGAAACCTATCAAATCAAGTCCGATTGACCTCAAATTTTGCACACAAGTCATAAATGATATAATGAAGCTATGAAATTTTTTCGAACTAGATTCCAACCCCGATATAAAAAAGTCAACCCGTGGTCAAGCTTTTCAAAAATTTTCTATTTTCCAACTTTTGCCAAAATACGCCAAATTATCCTAGGGACTTCCAAATCCAAATCCGAACATGCGCCTAAGTCCAAAATCACCATACAAAGCTATTGGAATCATCAAAAATCTAATCTGGGGCCTTTTACTCAAAAGTCAAATCTCCGGTCAAACTTAAAAAATCTTTAGCCTTAGATTTTTAGATTTCGTTAATTGCCGATAATTTGATCTAGGGACCTCCGTATTCGATTTTGGACATATGACCTAGTCCCAAATCACGATACAGAACTACCGGAATGGTCAAAACTTGTATCCGGGTTCGTTTGCTCAAAATGTTGACCGAAGTCAACTCAGTTGAGTTAGAAAGCTCTAATTCACAATTTAATCTATTTTTCACATAAAAATCTTCCGGAAATTATACGGATTGCGCACGCAAGTCGAGGAATTATTGATACCGCTTTTCAAGGTCTTAAAATACCAAGATTATTATTTAATTTAAAGATGACACTTTGGGTCATCACACATACCTAATAAGGAATTCTAGTATACCCACAAACACTCGTCACCTCAAACAAGTGTAGCTCCCACAACATATAACAGGTAGCAAATATAATACCTATAGGGTAAATTTCCCCTCACAAGTTTAGACAGGACCCTTACCTCGCTCTAAATTCTGATAACTGGCTCTAACTCCTCAAATCAGTGCCAAGCAATCTGAAACTAGCCAAACAACATGCAAACCAATCAAAATATTCTAAAAACGCATAATTTAACAATTTATAACAATTTCCAACTCCACTCAAAAAGTCAACAAAGTCAACTCCTAGGACCACATGCCCGAATCCTAAAACTTTTTAAGATAAATATTACTCATAGCACCAGAACTCAAATATAAAAATTTATTCCCAATTCCGTGACCAATTTCATGGTCAAAACTCAAAAATACCATTTTCAGGTTTTCTTCCAAAATCTCACAATTTCTAAATAGTTTCATGTTTAAATCCATATATATTCCATGTATTTAACTTACAACATGTGGGAATAACTTACCTTGCAATAGATGATGAAAATCTACCATCAGTGTGCTCCAAAATGGGCCAACCAAAGGAAGTACCCTTGCGATCACGAAGGCCAAAATCATAGCTACCCAAAAGTGTTCTATGCGTTTGCGACCCCTAGGTCGCGTCCGCGATACCTTTTGATCCCTCCACTTTGCATTCTCTATCCCTAAGCCGCGTTCGAGAAGGCTTAATGCCTGCGAGGCCCGAACTCCCCATCCTTCTTCGCGTTCGCGAGGCTAGCTCTGTGTTTTCAAAGTGGTGCCAAGTCATCAATTGCGTTTGCGGGGACCTCCTCACGTTCAATAAGAAGAAACGATCTGAAACCGCCCTGAAACACACCCGAGGCCCCCGAGATCCCATCCAATCACACCAAAAAGTACCAATACCTTATCAAAACTTATCCAAAGTCTCGAAATTCCACGAATAATATCAAAACTACAAATGGACGATCAAATCCTTCTATTAAATTTCAAACATTCAAACTTCGCCGAACACGTCTGAATCACACTTAGACTCCGGATCACAACCAAGCTTAGAGTACAAGTTTTGATCAATAAAATGAACCTATCCAACGTCCCGGAACATTGCCCAGAGTGTGATAACACCAAGGTATATTCTAAACCTAACTTAGCAAATTTAAAAATCTCTAAAGTGAAAAATTCTGATATTAAGTGCTGAAACGTTCTCGGACCATCCACTACTTTGTCCAAACATACACCCAAGTCTGAAATCACCTTAAAAACCTATAGGTAGCTTCAAATCCCGATCCGAGGTCATTTACTCAAAAGTAAAAAATTGGTCAACTCTTCTAACTTAAAGCTTCCGAATTGAGAATTATTCTTCCAAATCAACTCCGAACCCCTCAAAAATCAAAACCAACCACATGTACAAGTCCTAATACATAAAGTGAAGCTGGTCAAGGCCTCAAACCATTGAACGACGTGCTAGAACTCAAAATGACTGGTCAGGTCGTTACATTCTCCCTCACACAAACATATGTTTGTCCTCGAACGTACCAAGAACTGTTCCAAATTTGCCAACAATCACTGTATAACACCTTGTGTACCTACGCATGCCACCATGATCTATATGAGAACATTAGCTCAACTCAGACCGAAGATCCTTCCTGCAATCTTAGCCTGCAAGCCTTAGAACCAAATTCCAACATCCAGAATTCTCTACACATTGTATCAATCTCAACAAGCTGTACCGAAGCATGATCATACACCTATGTTGTAATCACACAATGCACCGCATAATTCATATGTCCATGGTAATATTCTCTAACCATAATAGCAGCAAATTTACGAACACGATGCCCGTAAAATACCTCATGGACCATAAGAATCATGTTTCAAACCTCACAATATTGCTATCTTCTGAACTAATCAGTGTATTTGTGGTCCATCAATATCGTCTCATCTTGCACAAGCTGCCCGGTCGACAAACTACATCAAAACCATCCAAAATATCATACGACATCATCAATGTGCCAACAAGACACAAGCGAACCCGAGTACAGAACTATCTAGCCCGCTCAACTAAATGAATGGTATGAACCTATCTCAAGGATTAAATACAAAATACACATAATAGTATAAAGGTATTGTACGCAATATTTCACCGTTGCAGCTTGCAACCCGATTCAAACATCATACCTGTGGCAGCGTGCCTCGATCCACAAATAATCAATTTGCATTAGAATACCCATTGATCCAAAAATTCTCATACTCACTAGACACACGTATAACAACCATAACCCCGCTAATTACATTAACATAACACTAGGGTGACTAATAGAATCAGGCATTGCAAGACCCAAGCACGACTAAGCTGCCGTAAACAAATTAGCATCTCGAGAGCCATACCGCTCATATAAAACCACAAGATTACACAAGATCACAACACACGTGTGAATAAAAATCAAACCGCCTCACAACCCACATAGCATAAAAGGGTAACACATGAAATAGACGACGACATGAATAACATCCACCATGCCCAAAACTTATCCATAAGTAATGCTATGTAAAATAAGCATATTTAATCTAGTGTAGAATATGCATTCACCTTGAGTAAACCAACAGATCTCCAAGTCGATTTCGATCATCCTAAAATAGGCCAATAACCTTCCAAAGATCCACAATGACCTTATCCCTGACAATACGATCAACCGTCAATTTTGAAACAAACTTCCATAATACCTAACTAATGGAAAAGAGTGTTTCTCTAGCATAAAATTCTCCAATCAGCGACGTACATAATATTTATATCTGATTTCAATCCCTGCACTTAAATGACTGACATGTTACACTTATGTCATCATCCCATTGGAGAAACACCAACAACCTTCAGTACCAGCTAGCAAAATCTATACATCTATGGCTACCAACCACACTATTTCTGAAATGCAAATCAAGAATCTGCAAATCAATACACAATATCTCTTCCTCAGGACATCATTCTTATGCGACACTAAAATAGCACCAACATACTCTTAACATCTGAAATATTTCCCCACTCATCTGAGCTCATGGCATCCCGGTCAGGACTGAATCGCAACCTCGATCTTTCAATTCTAGTTTCACACCACTCACTATACCCATCATGCTATTGCGCGAGAGTACAAAATATCATCATAACTCCAGAACTACTAATTGAATAAATACTTCGTAGGCTAGAAACCTTTCACTCAACTCATTTCAGGAGGAAAATCGCAGCAAGCAACTAACTTCCCATAACTGTAGAGAACACAAACCTTAAGTTATGGTCGAAACTACCATAATTATTTTAGGACCCATTTACCTATAACAAAACCATCAGAATCATATACATTCAAATCAATCAAATTACGGAGACTGTCAATCCTACAAGCATAGCTACAAAACATCTGTACAGCCTTACCACACTGAAGTAACTAATCATTTCCTTAACCATGTTGATCTAAACCAACTAGACTGACCCATTTTCTTCCGATTTCCCTTTAACTTGCCTTCAAAGTAACACCTCCTTTTTACTAGCACACCATGGATCCCGACTAACATTCATCCCAAGTAACCCCAAATCGTAAGAGCCCATCATCTCAATACCCATAAGCTATTTTATACTCTCCTTATCCACTCAATAATATCTCCAACTAATACACTTATTATGCAACGATCTTCTGCGAGTTCGAAGTTGTTTCCTCCATCACTCTAACACCGCACCACAAACAAGATGACATTCATAGAAATATTCCAAGTCTCTTTCACACCCTACTGCACAACTAAATTCTGAGCCACACGACGAACCTGAAAATTCTTAGGCACCACACTTTATTTCTTGAACCTTCTAGAACCATTATTGAAAGTTGCGCACTCTAAGTTAGTCCCGAATATATAAAACCAAACAATTGGTGATCTATTAGCATATTAATACTCTAAAGAAGCAACCAAATGAATCCTTTCCCTTGAACATCACATTCACAAAAAATATAAAATCTAAGTCATTCCACAACCTTCACATATCAATAAGGAGAATCATAGCATACATCCATCACATTTCCTTGCTTGAATTACCCCTAATATTTTCTTCATTTAGTCATAACTAATCCACCAACATACCCGTAACCAAAAACTACAAAGGAACAGAACCACGCGAATAAATCATTGATGGTGGGCTCCCCCACTTAGCTTTGATCCACGATCACATAAATCAAGAACCCTTAATGGGTCCTCCTTCTAGCTACCATGATCTCACATCATTACTCAGCCAAATATCTTACAAGCTCTTGTTGCACCAATTATCACACACCTCGAATTAGCAGTCTTAAATGCACACTCAACTTCATGATAGTCGCGACATCTTTCTCAAGTGATCCAATCTCGCATTGTAGTACATGCATCCTATTGGATAGAAGACATAACTCTTAACCTTTTCACATGAGATAACTCACTTGTGTAATCGATATCGCATATTGACATCCTCCAATGGCATTGCCATAGTCGCATCCATATGAATTCAGTTAATCCTGCTGGGTCCACACTTTTCCGCTAGCCGTGAGATTTTATTAATTCTATTAACATCAACTGAAGGTCCACCAATACGCTTAAAAGTCGACTCTATATATCATCCTAAAATGATAATCAAATATTTACATTTCCCTATATTCCGATCAAATATTTCTCATCACATTCGAATTCTCTAAGTACAGAAGCCACCTCAAAGATCATCTCCCTCAAACCATCAACACTAGAAACACTAATATGATCCTAAAGTTGCAACACATCTTCATATCCGATAACTACTTCTTAGGTACCATTTCACAATATCATGCCCCAGAGGAAAACAAACGAAGACCATCTTATTGACGAGCCTTAATGTGTTCAAACAAGGACAGCGACACCAAAACACAATAAAAGAATTTCACCAAGTTTGAAAATTTACAATCTCACAACTCCGTTAACCAATGCTAGATATCCACAGTCCAATTTCCCTTTTAGTACTGGAACGAATACCAAACTTCCCAATCATGAATCGAATAATCCTTCTCCTAAATAATTCACAACCGCAACACATAGGCAAACACCCTATCATGTACACCTACAATGTGCGATAACAACTACAAACATCACTATGCATTGTGTATAGCCATGAAACCATAGGAAACACCCACACTGGCTGAAATGATCGAACCTCCTTCCCTGAAGCAATGATAGTGATCTGCCCTCATAATGCATGGAAAATCATCCTATACCACACCTATAGCACCACCACAACTCCTCAATGCCTAACTGATATCAAGTGCTCCACATCATGTTTGAATGAGTAAGAAGGAACTGAAGACATACGCTTCAATCGAAATAAAGTCGCACGACAAGGAATCAAGAAAGGGAAGTTCTCCTAACAGCCCGTTAGACTCTCGAAGATAAATACAGATGTCTTCATACTGATCCACAAGATACTATTGGACTTGCTCATGACGCGTAAGACCTATTTGAACGTGGGCTTTGATACCAAACTTCCACGACCCAATTCCCACCTTTTGCCGCTATAGTTCCCAACGTCATTGTTAGGCAAGCCAATGGTGAACCATCCACTTAATTATTCACTTTTATGCTTTTCAAATCGTGGGTTTCATTAAATAAATGAAATTAAGTACAGAAAACCATAAATATATGAATCATTAACGAAAACATGAAACGAAATGACAATAATATAAGGTACAACCATAATAATCAACTAGAAACTCCTAAAACTCGGTGTCACAAGTGAATGAGCATCTACTAGGGAGTAAAATACTAATACAACGATTATCTGGAATATAAGATAGACAGATTAATGTAATTAAATATGAGGGAGATTTTGTATGCTATAGATCTTAGCATGGAATGAGCTACCCATAAAGTCCCCTCAACAGACACGCCTATGCGCAAAAATCACCACCAAATGAACATGTCTCAGTACCTACATAATCCGTGAGAAGTGTAGCATGAATACATAAATCAACACGTATCTAGTAAGTATCTAGTTTAATCTTGGAGAAATAATGACGAGGGGTCGACATCGACACTTACTAGTGGTCCAATAAATCAGGTATAATGAAAGTAAACAGATATGGGGCAGAACAGATAAAACAACAAAATAAATATAAGTGCATAATACGATCCTCGCCAGAAGAATAAACATGAGGTACTTAACTAACGGATACTACCATAAATGGAATACATAGTGGTAAACACATGCTAAAATGTCACATCTCTGGTCAGGAAACTCACGGGTACACTGACTTCTTATCAAATAATACGCACAATTCTACTAAGGCCAGAAGCTCGTTCCTATAGAGTGTTTCATAGAACTGGCGAGGCGAACGACCCAATCCCATAAAGGCGTGTTACAATATCCTTCCAAGATGAAAGACCCGATTCCATAAGAGTGTATTACAATAATTCTGCCGAGGCAAATAACCCGAACCAATAAGAATATGATACATGATACTACCGAGGCAAATTTCTCGATCCTATTAGAGTGTTCCATAGAATCGCCGAGGTGAATGGCCTAATCCCATAAGAGCGTGTTACAATATCTTGCCAAGGCGGATGGCTCGATCTTATAAGAGTGTGTTACAATAATCTTGCCGAAGTGAATGGCCTGGAATAGTAAGAATATTATACATGATACTGCTGAGGAAAAATGTTCGATCCCATAAGAGTGTTTCACAGAACTGTCGAGGTGAACGGCGTAATCCCATAAGAGTGTGTTACAACATCCTGCGGAGGGGAACGACCCGATCCTATAAGAGTGTATTATAATAATCCTGTCGAGATGAATGACCCAAACCCATAAGAATATGATACATGATACTACCAAGGCGAACGACTCGATCCTATAAGAGTGTATTATAATATCTTGCCGAGGAGAACGACTTGATCCCTTAAGCATATGAAACTTTTATGGGTCACTGACCCCACTCACGAATATTCGTGCAAGTTATAAAATTCAAGAAAACATTCTTATTAATAAGCACAATGCGGAAGAAATGCGTAAAGGGAAGTACAATTCCACAGCTAATCAAGTAGCTCACCAAATATCTATAACCGCAAGTCCAATAACTTTTACAAATCTAGTCTGAAGGAAAGATGTAAATCAAAGCTTTTAAACATGCAAGAATAACTCGAATAATTAAATTAAAGCATGGCGCGAGTCTAAGTCTACCCTAACCTAATTAGGAATTCTAGCCTATGCACGAACACTCGTCGCCTCATACGTGCATAACTCTCATAACATGTAGCACATAAAAAATATAACACCCACAGGTTAACTTCTCCCTCACAAGGTTAGATAGGACACTTACCTCGCTCAAATTCTGATAACTGGCTCAAACACCTCTCGAACTCCTCAAATCAATGGCAAACAATCCTAAACTAGCCAAACAATGTGCAAACCAATCAAAATATACTTAAAAACTCATAATTTTATAATTTATAATAATTTCCAACTCCACTCGAAAAGTCAACAAACCCCTAGGCCCAAGCGCCTGAATTTCAAAAATTATCGAAGATAATTATTACCCATAGCACCATGAACTCAAATATATAATTTATTCCCAATTCCATGACAACTTTCGTGGTCAAAATTTAAAAATACTATTTATAGGTTTTCTTCCAAAATCCCACAATTTCTATAAAGTTTCATGTTTAAATCCATATATAATCCATGTATTTAACTTACAACAACTAAGAATAACTTACCTTGCAATAGATGACAAAGATCTCCCCTCAAAGTGCTCCCAATATCGGCCAACCCAAGTGAAAAATGAGAGAAATGAGCAAAGTCCCGTATTAAATCCATGTTTTGCCCAGGTCTTTCCTATTCGCGACCGTGGAAGTGCCTTGCGTTCGAGGAAGTACTCTCGCGATTGCAATCATAGCTACCAAAAAGTGTAGCTGACGACCCTAATAGGCTTTTGAGTACTAGCCTTAACTTATGTATTCTGAGACCTCTATTAGCTTCATTTGATATTTTTTGACTTGTGTGCATCATCCATGTATTTTTTCGAAAAGTTTTTATGTAAAAATTTGAAGAATAAATGATTTTAGGCTTAAATAAGTCTTGAGCTGACCACGGTCAACATTCTTAGTAAACAAACTTAGATCGGTATCTTTACAATTTTGGTAGGTTCATACGATATTTTGAGACTTGTACACACATTTGGTTGGGATCCGAGGTGACCTCAGCGTATTTTAGCACGTTATGTGAAGAATTGTCAAAATGAGTTTTCAAGTTGAAAATCATGAGTTTTGATGATCAATTCATGTTATCTGATATTATTTTGATGGTTTGAGGTAGCTAGCAAGTTTTTATAATATTATTACACTTGGTTGCATGTTCGGTTTGGAGCCAGTGAAGCTCTGGTGAGTTTCAGATATATTACGGAAGAGTTATTGTTGAATCATGAACGGGTGGTGTCATGCTGGTTCTGGTGTCAACCTGCAGATCTCGCAAATGCAGGGTCTGACTCGCATTTGCAAGTACGCTTTTACAATCACTAGATCGCATTTGCAAAATGGGGGCTAGGTGTTGGACATCGCAATTGCGAAGAAAATCTTGCATTTACGGATTGTGTATAATTTGCATTTGCAATTATTCTATCGTTTAGGTCCCATTTCAAAATAAATCACATAATCGAGCTCGAGGTGAATGGAAATCAGGTTTTGGTTCGAATCTCGAGTTTTGACCAAGCAGACCCAGGGTTAACTTTTGTTGACTCTTTCAAAAGTGATTAGAATTGAACTTTTTCATTCGTGGGTAATTTTTAAAGCGTATTTTAATTGTTTGAACTATAATTGACTAGATTCGGTTGATTTGGAGGCTTTCTCCAAAGACAAAGCCGTGGTTGATTGATTTAGTTGCAGACTAAGGTAAATATCATTTCTAACTTTAACTTGAGGGAATTAGGATTTTTTAGTCTATTTATTATGTGAATTATGTACGAAAACGGCATATATGTAAGGTGATAAGTGTAAATGCGCCGTCATGGGTTAAGGCATGTTGCATTGGGGTCTTTACTTACATGTCTTCATTTATTCCATTTTCTCTCTTATTACATGCTTTATTTGCTACATGTTCTTACTTGTTATCCATGCCTTACTTCTTATTTGTTATTTAATTATTACTTGTTTCGATTAGCTCATTTCTCACTCAATATTTGCTTACCTGCCACATGATCCTAATTGCATTAATTGTACATTTTCGTTGTCTCATGTTTTACTTGATTTTATTATCCTTATGTTACTTGAAACACTTTATTATGTTATTCTGATTATGTGAGCCATTTAGCTATTCCGGTATTAATGTTTTGCCAAGGTTTGGGATTACGAGGTATTGGCTATTCTCCGGTTGTACTAGTAGTTCCTTAATGCTCTACATGTTTCATTTTTGTTTTCAATTGAGATTTCAAAAATAGTGGTGTTGATTTGTTTATATTAATGAGTTGATAATTGGAATGGGTTGCGTACCGCAATGGTAGTAAGATGAATTGATATTGTATTGGGTTGCATGCCACAACAGATAATGATATGATGATATTAAGACCACGTAGCACACCACAACATATATTATGTTAAATGTTAGGATTCAGTTGCACGCCGCAACATGAAATTGTGTTTATTATTGGCATCGGGTTGCGCTCCGCAACAAAGTTGATGTGTTTTAATTGTTTGTAATTGTAGGGTGTTATCTCAGTATTGTGATATGAGGTTCGAGATCATGTTATTATGGGGCCCTCTGGTAGTTGACCTATGGGTCCGTTTATTCAAGTTTATTGCTTTACTTCTATTTCTGCATTCCATAATTATTATTCATATAGATTATTATGAGTGTCTTGCCATAGCCCCGTCATTACTTCATCGAGGTTAGGCTTGGTACTTACAGAGTATATGGGATCGGTTGTTCTCTTAAAACACTTTTGTACTTCTTGTGCATATCCAGGTGTTTGTCCCAGTGGCGCATACTGGAGACTGATCAGATTCAATTTCTATAGGAGACTTGAGGTAGAGTTTTTCGGAGTCCCTAATGTCCCTTTCAATCACGTTTGCTATTTATTTAGCTTCACACAGTTGTACTTTATTTCAGACCATATTTGCAGTATTCTAGTTGCTCATGTACTTGTGATTCCAGATTTCTGGGAGTAGTTTAGTAACGTGTTATTTTTATAAAATACTTTGATCATTTTTGAGTTTATCAAATGTTAGTTATCATTACTCAATTATAAATTATTAAAATTGGTTATGTAATTAGCTAATATTGACTTGCCCATCAAGTGGATGTTCGGTGCCTTCATGATCCCACAGTTGAGATTTTGGGTCGTGATAAGTTGGTATCAGAGACCTAGGTTTTCTAGATCTCATCAGTCATGAGCAAACTTAGTAGAGTCTGGAGGATATAAAGATGTCTGTACTTATCTTGTAGAGGCTATATAGCTTCAGGAAATGTCCCTTCTTTCTTTCTCTATCATGCAACTTTATTCTATTATTGATGTTTGAAACACGCTATTCTTGTACTCTCGCAGATGGTGAGGATACGCACACCATCCACAACCGAGCAGGAGCCAGAGCCCTAGGTTGAAGCCATTACTAGGGGTAGGGGCCGAGGCAGAGGTAAATTCAGAGCATATGCAACATCACTTTAGAGAGCCTCAAATTGAGAAGGGGGAGGAAATCCCTATTTAGACAGTACCAGTTGGACCAGCTCAGGTCCCGGAGGGGTTCATAGCTACTCTCGTACTTTAGGATGCTCTAGTCCTCCTGGTTGGACTTATGGAGAGTGTGGCCAAGGCCAGAGTATCTCCTATGGATCCAGTTGTCTTTTAGGCTGGGGAAGGAGCCTAGATTCCCGCTACTCATACTCCAGAGCAGTTGGATCCCATATATTAGATTCTGCCAGCTCCAGCAGTTGGAGGAGTTCAACTCGTTATTGCTACATAGTCCGGGGAGAGGCGCGCTATATCATCAGAGGGGTAGAAGAAGTTGGATAAGTTCACCAAGCTCTTTCCTATTCATTTTGGTGGTAAACCTTCTTAGGACCCAGTAGATTACTTGGACCGTAGCTATGATGTATAGCACAACATAGGTATTGTGAAGTCCAATGGAGTCGACTTCATAGTGTTTTAGATGATCGGCTCTGCTTAGAGATGGTGGCAGGACTATGTTCGAGGCAGACTAGAAGGTTTCCAGTCACTTGGGATCAGTTCTCACAGCTATTCTTCGAGAAGTTCATTCCTTTTACTATAAGAAAGGAGTATCATAGCCAGTTTGAACGTCTACATCAGGGTAGTATGACTATTACGTAGTGCGGGACTAGATTAGTGGACCTATCTCGCCATATACTTATCTTGATACCTATAGAGAGAGAGAGGTTGAGGAGTTTCATAGATGGCCTTACATTTGGTATCAGGCTACAAATGGTCAAGGAGATTTGGGATGATATTTCATTTTAGCGGGTTGTAGAGATCGCTAGATGGATCAAAAGGATTCGTGGTCAGGGTAAAGAGGTGGTCTCTAAGAAGAGGCCTCATCATTTTGGTGGTTTCAGTGGTGCCTCATTTAGAGGTAGGGGTTCATTAGGTAGAGGCCATACTCATAGGCCAATTTTCTTGGCGCTTCAGGTAGCGCATGGTGCTTCGGGCAATCGTGTTTATTAAGGGTCTTGTTCTGAGCAGCCAGTATTTAGTACACCTTCAACTCCTATTAGTGCACCATTGCTATAGAGTTACAATGGTGTTCATTCGTTAGGAATCATCTCAGATTTAGCAGTTAGGCCAGTCACAGTGTTACTTTGAGTGAGGCGACGTAGTTCATATCAGGAGGTACTATCTTAGATTGAGGAGCAACATACCACAACAGGGTACTCATGCCATGATTTTGGTGTCGATTGCACCACCTCTCGCTTAGCCAGCTAGAGGCGGGGTCAGGAAGTTAGAGGTGGTGGTCAGACCGTTAGAGGTGGAGGTTTGCCAGTTAGAGTCTGTTCAAAGGGCAAAGGTTAGAGTGGTGGGGCTCAACCTCATTTCTATTCATTCCCAGCTAGACCTGAGGCAACGTCGTCAGATGCGTTCATCACATGTATCATTCTAGTTTGCTATAGATATGCATCAGTTTTATTTGATACAGGTTCTACTTATTCATATATGTCATCCTATTTTGCTTCACATTTGGATATGTCTCGTGAATGTTTGAGTGCTCCTATTTATATGGCTATGCCTATCGGTGATTATATTGTGGTAGATCATTTATATTGTGATTGTTTGGTCACTATTAGGAGTTATGATACTAGGGTAGACCTTCTACTTCTTGATATGATGGATTTTGACATGATCTTAGGCATGGATTAGTTTTCACCGTATCATACTATTTTAGACTATCACGCCAAGACTGTGACATTAGCCATACTGGGGTTGCCTCGATTGGAGTGGAAAGGACTCCTGTCCATTTTACCGGTAAGGTCATTTTATACGTGAAGGTTCGGCATATGGTTGAGAAGGGATGTCTAGTATATTTGGCCTATATCTGTGATCCTAGTGCGGAGGTTCCTACAATGGATTCAGTATCAATTGTGTGTGAGTTCCCAGATGTGTTTCCTACAGTTTTCCAGGGATGCTACCCGACAGAGATATCGACTTCTACATTTACTTGGTTCTTACTCAACCTATTTCTACCGCACCATACCGTATGGCCCCAGTTGAGTAGAAAGAATTGAAGGAGTAGTAGCAGTATTTGCTTCATAAGGGGTTCATTAGACCAAGTGTCTCGCCTTAGGTGTACCGGTGTTGTTTGTGGAAAAGAATGATGGGATGATAAGGATGTGTATAAACTATCGACAATTATTTTACAAGATTGACTTGAGATTTGGTTACCATCAGTTGAAAATTAGGGCGTCAGATTTCCCTAAGATAGTTTTTCTGACTCAGCAAGGTCACTATGAGTTTCTGGTAATGTCATTTGGATTGACTAATTCCCCAGTAGCCTTTATGGATTTGATGAAGCGGGTGTTCAAGACCTATCAAGATTATTTTCTAATCGTCTTCATTGATGATATTTTGGTTTACTCCCGTAGTCGAGAGGAGCACGAGCAACATCTTCAGATCATACTTTAGACTCTGAGGGACCATTGGTTATATGCCAAGTTTTCAAAATGTGAGTTCTGATCGGACATGGTTAGCTTTTTGGGACATGTTGAATCTTCCAAGGGCATTAAGGTAGATCCTAAGAAGATTGAGGCAGTTCAGAACTAGCCTAGGCCTACTTCTACTATAGAGATTCAGAGCTTCTTAGGTTTGAGGGCTTATTATAACGGATTCATGGAGGGGTTTTCATATATCCCATCCCCACTAACCAAGTAGAACTATAAGGGTGCTCTTTTCAGATGGTCCGGTGAGTGTGAGTTGAGTTTTCAGAAGTTCAAGACTGCATTGACCACAACCCTAGTGTTGTTATTGCCTATAGGTTCGGGATCTTAGACCGTGTATTGTGATGAATCACATATTAGGCTTGGCACAGTATTGATGCAAGACGGCAAGGTGATTACCTACGCATCTCAATAGCTGAAGGTTCATGAGAAGAATTACTATGTGCATGACTTAGAGTTGGTAGCCATTATTCACGCGCTGAAGATTTGGAGGCACTATCTATACGGAGTTCCATGTGAGGTCTATATTGACCATCGGAGTCTCCAGCACCTGTTCAAGTAGAAAGATCTTAATTTGCAGCGGCAGAGATGGTTAGATTTGTTGAAATACTATGATATCACCATATTATATCACCATGGGAAGGCCAATGTAGTGGCCAATGCCTTGAGCAGGAAGGCTGAGAGCATGGGCAGCTTAGCATATTTACCGGTAGTGGAGAGGCCACTAGTTATGGATGTTCAGGCCTTGGACAATCGATTTGTGAGATTGGATATTTCGAGCCTAACCGGTTTATTGCCTATATTGTAGCACAGTCTTCATTGTTGCTCTCCAGTTGAATGATCCTTACTTGTTGGTGTTTAAGGATACGACACAGCGGGGTGGTTCTAAGGAAGTTGTGAATTGCAATGATGGTGTTATGCGGCTACAGGGACCGAATTTGTGTTCCAAATGTTGATGGGTTGAGAGAGTTGATCCTTGAGGAGGCTCACAGTTCAAGCTATTCTATTCACCTAGGCTTCACGAAAATGTACTTTGACTTGAAATAACACTATTGGTGGTGAAGGTTGAAGAAAGACATGTTGCATATGTATCTCGATGCTTGAATTGTCAAAGGTGAAGTATGAATATCAGAAACTGGGGGGATTGTCTGAGAGAATGGAGATACCGGAGTGGAAGTGGGAATTCATCACTATGGATTTTGTGGTAGGCTCACCACAGACCTTGAGGAAATATGACGCAATATGGGTTATTGTCGACCGGTTGACTAAGTTTGTACACTTCATTGCAGTGGCGACTTCCTATTCTTCAGAGTGGTTGACTCATATTTACATCCAGAAGATTATCCGCCTTCACAGCGTGCCCATTTCTATCATTTCTGATAAAGGCATGCAATTCACATCGCATCTTTGGAGAGTCGTTTCACGCCCCAAACCTAGGAAGGCGGGATAGGCACCCGGTGTCGCACTGGCCCTAGCGAACCACTCTGTAACTCATGATCGTTCGACCAAAACTACAACATACATAGGTCGACTTAGCTAGACTCATTCCTTTTATAACTATTATGGGCCCACATGGTCACAACTCATAATGTAAATATATATGTGGGTAACACTGTATCATAGAACCATTTTTCTTAAAACATGAATACATATGGGCCGTTAAGGCCTCTGACATACTGTATAAAATGAACCTCTGTCTACAAAGCCACTAAGATTATTTGATATCAAATGGGACAGGGTACAGGCCTACCCATAAGTTTGTAGCAAACTGTGACACGATGACTTATAGACTCGGCTGCACTCTGAATAAGGTGGAGTCTTACTGACCCTTCGCTAAATGCAGATCTCGTCAATTATGAGGGCTTGTCAAACAGATAATCTATACCTGCATGCATGAATGCAGCGTCCCCAACAAAAGGATGTCAGTATGAATAATGTACTGAGTATGTAACGCATGTAAATAAGTATATAAAGGACATGGAAGAAACATGGAGTAAATGACTCATCCTGTAAGTCTGGATAACTCTGTAAATCATGAATACTTATAGTGTCATGCATATGCGTATGAATGTCATGTCATACATAGGTACATGTGTTCATAACATTATCAAGCCTCTAAGGGCATCCCATCATATCATCTCGGCCACTGTGGGAAAAATCATCAATGTATACCAGCTGATCAGGTGGTGGTGCGTATATAACGCCGTAACCTTTTTCCATATATCATATACATATGTTATACATATATACGCGCATATAATATATATATATATATACGCGTATACAACTCCGTCTGGTCATGGGTCAATGTATATGTATAAATGAATGCAATGCATGAAAAGTACGTTAATAAAATCTCTCGGAGTTAGTGTGACTACATGAATAGATTTGAAAATCATATATTAAAGTAAAAATGCAGACAAGTTTATGTGACTAAAACCAAAGTTGTGCATGTTTGTGATGACTTATATGTAATTGACTTGTTGAGACTTCTATTGAAGCGTCTGCATTTCGTTCAGAAAGTAAGAACAGAGCCCTTCAAAATAAGCAAATCCCTTTGAAGTGTTTGTGTAGGACAATATTCACCACTATGCTTAGGGATTCATACATATATCTATACATACATACATACATACATATATACATATATCTATACATACATACATATATATATATATATATATATATATATATATATATATATATATATATATATATACGCGTATATAATATCGTCTGGTAATGGGTCAATGTACATGTATAAATGAATGCAATGCATGAGAAGTACGTTAATAAAATCTCTCGGAGTTAGTGTGACTACATGAATAGATTTGAAAACCATATATTGAAGTAAAAATGCAAACACGTTCATGTGACTAAAACCAAAGTTGTGCATGTTTGTGATGACTTATATGCAATTGGCTTGTGGAGACTGACTATTGAAGCATCTGCATTTTGTTCAGAAAGTAAGAACAGAGCCCTTCAAAATAAGCAAATTACTTTGAAGTGTTTGTGTAGGACAATATCACCACTATGCTTAGGGATTCAAGGTGTATGGCATGTGCCATGATTGAAATACCATTGGGAACATAGTCTTAGCTTAGGGATATTTTAAGTAGATTGTCATGTTCTTCCTACTGTGTGCCCCTTGTAACTTTGTAATGCTACATTTTATCTATTCTTGAAGCAATTATATTATACTTAAAAGAAAAAGATCTCTGTGTAGGTGTACATGATAAAATATAAATGTGTTTCTCGGAGTGTCATAAGATCGTTATGCTTTTAATTAATATCATTAAATAAACTTTATCAACTTACGTATTTTCTGAGACCCATGAACATAAGATATAATAATATGTCACATGGGGAATTAAGAACATAGATACCCCTAGTACTTCTATGAATAGAGTCATTTATGAAAGTTGTGCGTTTACTCGTTTCGTTTATTTCGTATGAATTATGCCAAAAAGAAAAAAGAGATAGCCTTAACATACCTTGAGTAAGGAAAAATCCGTGAATTATATTTCCAAAACATGTGGGATTAGTTGCAGAACCATTCTCGGTCAAGAGCTTCAAAGAGAAACTCCCTTAAACCACCATTTTATTTTCAAACCAACCTCTCATTAGTGTTGTAACTACTAAGATTACTACAGACTTTTGTTCGAATCAGCTCCTGCAACTCAGAACACTTTCTAATCTTTCCAACCTTACAGCAGCTATTGAGTGAGCACTATATACCACAGCATCAAGTAACTTCAATCTTCTTACTCAGGGTTGAGTATGCATTTCCTTTCAATCACATTAATTAGAATAAAATTGCTAATCATATTGCCGGACTTTTCTTTTGAGGTGTAGCCTCCGGTTCAACGACTAACATTTACAAATCAAATTTATTAGCCAATCAATAATTTTATAATCTGAAAGTCCGAGGAAAGAACTTTCTTCTTTAATTTCCTTAGCTCCTCCCATTTCATGAACTGAATCAACATTCTACTGCTTATCTCTAATTACACTAACAGATAGTACAGCATGAGTAATAAATTCTCTAATACTTTACAACTAACCTTTTTTTCAATTCATATCCATGCAATGTTAAATGTTGCCACCTTATCAATTATAGTAATAGTCACGATATGATCTTTACATCAAGGCACTTTGGGGCTGCCACGTTAGTTGATTTTAAATCTTTATACAAAGACCTTAGTCTATATCCAAAGATAACTAATTATTAATTAATTAGGTAATGTCTTATTACCCAATAATTAGTTAATTACCCACATAATTAAAAATTATCTCTACATACTTAAAATACTACTCACTTTTAATACACTTTATACACCTTATTATAATATACTTTACTATTATGGTCATGTGGTACCATATAAAATCAATACATATACTATTATTTCATTAAAACATCCAAGTAAAATACATATATATATTCTCAACTTCTAATTTTTTTAATCTCATATAAAGAGTAAAAATTTCGTACGCTTAATTCTTAAAATGGTAAAAAGATAACCTTCTTTCCTTGTGAGAAAATAATTTCTATATTTACAATAGAAGAAAATCTCATAAACTTTCTCATATTATGTGTATAATTTAAAGCACATTCGAAAGTAATAATATTAATAACTATATAAAATAATATTTGTCACACCTCCTTTTTTACACACCCGAGAGGGCGTACAAGGGGAGCGTTTCCACTTTAAGTGACATTATTCAGAGTCGCCACTTGGAATAGTTTGTTTTCTGGTGTCCCAAGTCACCTGTTTATTTTAAAATCCCAAATTGAGGAAAAATCGACTTTCCTTTTGAAGTCTACGAGCCAAAAATTCCGAATAAGGAATTCTGTTAACCTGAGGGAAGGTGTTAGGCACCCCCGGATTCCGTGGTTCTAGCACGGTCGCTTAAACTATCATAATTGTCCTACTATTTGATTTTAACACATGTTTTAGCACATGGTATAATTTTAAATTATTAACTGCCTTTTAATTAATTTTAGAAAGATTCAACGATATTTAAAACACATCTTTGAACCACGCCACATGAAATGCACCCACGGCCCACGATACATTTTATTTAACTTTGTTGAGATTTTGGATTTGGGTCACATGAAATGCACACCCGAGTTTAGGAAAGTAATTTTTTAAATAGCGCGCCTAAAGCAACTACATACTTTCAAATTTGCGAGGGCCATGGAAAATTCAAATAAATGGCACGCCTCGATTATTAAGGATTAAAATTGATTAAATGAGGGTCATGCGTTTTAAAATTTTATTTGGCACGGCACACCTCGAATTATTCTATTAAAAGTATTTCTAAACATAGTTTTTGAGGGCCATAAATTATTGGTGTTATTTATTATGGCATACCTCGACTAATTAACGGAATCTAAATCATTAGGCACTAAAGAGTTGGGATTTTTACCCCTTTTTAAATCTAATGTTTATACTAGCCTAAACAGAAACTTTCGCGTTAAAGAAAAGGACAAATCTGATTGTTAAATGGTTCATGCCATCTTCAGCAAATGAAAAGGAAATTTGAAGAAGGCAGGCCCAACATGACGAGGTCTGCAACCGTGTTTCAAGTGACCTCATGATCCAAGGCCCTAAGAATAACCTAATATTTTGAGAACTAAGGCCTGAGGAAGGCCAGACTCGAGTTCGAGTCTCTAGGCGCATAAATGGTAGCTGAGATCGGAAATATTGACATGATACCAGTAGAGCTTTCAATAACAAACAATCATTGGGTAATCATGCTAGAATCAACCTTCAACTAATTTCAAAAGACCATTCCAAATTTGCTTAAAACCTCTGTTCAATACCTACAATTGACAAATAGAATTGTATGGGACTCTTCAATAAACAAATGCAAATCTAAACATCAATCGTAAACTAAATATGTTTAAAAGCACATCATAAATAAATCAGTGCACAGCTTGACTTTTAAAGTAACCTGAATCATTTTCCTTTTCTTTTAAGCATGACTTATATTGATTACTACTTAAGAAACATTCAGTTACTCATTGCATGAATGCAACACTATTGAAATACAATGAAACATGCTGTAACAACCAGATGCATTACATAGCAGGAAGAGACTTAATAAAATCTACATTATTTAATAGGATCGAATGCATAATCTAACTACTGATGCAACCAAACAAGTTATTCATCAAGTTTTCCCAGAATAATTCCAGATAAACAACATCTAGCTACAAGATACTTGATAGAAAATTGATTTCCCATCAAGTAGAACCAAATACAACTCTCAGAAGGGTATTGTCAGCATCCAACAAAATACAACACACTGGATAACTTAGTAATTCAAAAAAAAAAACTAAGCTATGAACAAAACAAGTTGAGACTGTGCTTAAAACTCCCAATTTCTATTTCATACTTCAACTCAAGCTTCACATTAAATAGGATTGAGGAACATGTACCTGATTATAGCAAAACAAAATCAGAAAAATCAAGCTGGAGGTCAGAGGGAAGTAGAAGCAGCAGTAAACCAAACGAACAGGAAGTAACAGCAGAAATCAACTCAAGATCAGCAATGGAACAATGATCTAACAGCCCTCAAATCATCTTTTAATCCCAGAATAAGCTAGAAATTCTTCGAAGGTTTCAAAATTGAAAGACTAAACTTGCAGAATTAGACCAATTTCAACCCAAAATGCAAGAGTTTTCAGGTATTTTTTAGCTCAGACATCTACAACCCTTTTAGAATTTTTTTAGTCCCTAAAATCTGATTTGCTCAAGAAGAAAGTGTGCCTTTATAGGCAAGATTTTAGGGCAGCAGAAATGAGCTTAGTTTTGCACTTTTATCCTTTTTGAATTTTCATTTTTGATGTTTAATCGCTAGCTTAAAACTCAGTTTTATGAATCAGTCCCAATCCCCCCTTCTAGGCAGCTTCCCATTCAGTTATTAAAGATTCCCTCACCTAGATTTCCTATTTTAACCTTTGAATCTCTGCTATTTACTTTAGAAAACTCATGGGTCAAGTTGACCCAATAGTTTAGCCATACATGGGCTCAATTCTGACCCAATTACCTAAACAAACCTCTTGAAATGGGGTCTAAAATGGCCTCAATAGCCCAAACAGCAAACATGACCCAAACCAAATCAGTGTTCTATGATAAAGAAGAAAACAAAGCTTAAATGATTTCTAAAAACTAAAACCTAAACAAAATGACTAATTACCAAACACAAGTGAGCATAGAATCAACTAAGTTATTAAATAGAAATAAACCTAATTAAACTGAACTATGAGACTAAAAATAAACGAGGGGGAAAATCAGAAACTTAAAACCTAAAACTAAACAAAATGGATAAACAAAATCAGGGCACAGTTTTTTTAGAAATTGAAAAGAAAAACTGAAAATAAACGAAAATAAATACGAACAAACAAATTAACCTAGAGGGAAGAACTAAGTTCGAAACTAATCACAATTTCAGTCAGAAGACAAACCAACCAAAATACACGGAAAAGAAAAGAAGAAGAATAGGAGGTGAAACAAACCCGAATGGACAGAAAAGATAAGAGAAAAGAGGACTTACCAACTCAAATAAACACGTCTGGATGCCCTGATTTAAAAAAAAATTGATGTTAATCGCTTGTTCTTTGTCAAGAACAAGCGGACAACATTAATTTTGCCTTGAATCAGATTTCAAAACTCAAAAAACAGGAAGCCTATGTCATGCATGCCACATATTCAAGAGATTCTGATTTTGGGCTTTAAAAGCTTCAACTTCGATTCAAGATTTGACTAAGGTTAGGGTGATTCGAGGCAAACCAAATAAAGATTGGGGAAAAGGGAGCCACGGGAATTTTCTGGTGTTGATTTGGGCCGGTTTGAGGGTGGCACCGCCACCGGAGATGGTAGGGATTTTGGGGGCGGCGCTAGGGTTAGGAGAGTGGTCTCTGAAGAGAAGGGGTAATGAGAGACAGAACGGGGGAACATATTCGGACATTTATATAATAACAAAGACCCCAGTTCCGGACCGTTCGATCAAAATAGATCAATGGTCCTGATCGAAAGCTATTAAAACAGGGTTGTTTGGTCCTGGTAGGGTTTGGACCGGGTAACAGATGGGTTTTGGGCCAGAGTTAGATGGGTATTTGTGTTTAAAGCAATTGGGTTTGAGGGAATTGAATTAAATTGCCCCAAAATTCCGATTTTTTTCTTTCTTTTCATTTTCTTTTTATTTCAAAATAAAACCTAAATTAATCCCTAAACCAAATTATCCTACCAAATTAAATTAATTAGCTCTAAATAATAATTATCAAAATTTAATTAAATACCAATTAAAAGAAAACTACCAAAATTCGAAGCTAAAAATTAATAATACAAAAATAAGTTATTTTTTGAGATTTTTTTCATTTTTGTAAAACAAACTAATTTACTAATTAATCTAAAAAATATAAAATTAAATCCTAAATGCAAATGCAATGTATTTTTGAATTTTTATGATTTAAACAAGATTAAACATGCACACGAAAATGCAAACAATCAGGAAAATTCTATAATAATTCCTAAATTAACAAATAATTAAAAGAAAAAATCTACTTTTTGGAATTCTGTAGGAGTAATTCATGTGAGGCAAAAATCACTTGCTCACAATATTTTTTCAAATGTTTTTACAAAAATGTTCCACTCAATATAAATATCATATCAAAATGTATCTAGCGGTATCAATGTTGTTAAACTTACGGGGTCTTACAGTCATAAATCCTCTGTAGAATAGTACGGGATGTAACAAGTCGTGCAGTGTGAGTTGGGAATGCGGGTCGAGTTGAGTATAATATTTCATCCTCAAATGGACAGACAGTCCGAGTACACTATTCAAATCTTGGAGGACATGTTACCATCATGTGTTATGGATTTCGGAGGTTCACGGGACCAGTTCTTACCTGTAGCAGAGTTTGCCTACAACAACAACAACTATCAGTCGAGCATCCAGATGGCTCTGTACGAGGCCTTATATGGGAGGCGATGTAGCTCGCCTATTGGTTGGTTTGAGCTTGGAGAGGCTAGATTATTGGACACTGATTTGGTCCATGAGGCTATGGAAAGGGCCAAGGTGATTCAGGAGCGATCTTACTACTCAATCCAGGCTGAAGAGTTATACCGACCAGAAGGTTTGATATGTGGGATTCATGGTGGGTGAGAAGGTTCTTCACTATCCTATGAAGGGCATAACATGGTTTGGGAAGAAGGGCGACTTGAGCCCAAGGTTTATTGGACCGTTTGACATCTTGGAGAGAGTTGGGGAGGTTGCTTATAGGCTTGCATTTCCTTCTAGACTAGGAAGGGTAAATCCGATATTTCACATTTATATGCTTTGTAAGTACCATGAGGACAACTCTCGTGTTTTAGACTTTAGCACAGTGCATCTTGATGAAAATCTGACCTATGAGGAAGAGCTGGTGGCTAATCTATACCGACAAGTTTGTAAGTTGAGGTCCAAGAGTTTTTCATTTGTGAAAGTGCAATGGATGGGTCATCTGATTGAAGAGGTTACGTGGGAATCTAAGTATGATATGCGGAGTAGTTACACCCACCTTTTTATCAGCTCAGGTACTTTTCTATGTCCATTCGAGGATGAGTGTGTCTCTTAGAGGTGGAGAATGTGACAACGAAATAGGTCGTTTTGGGTACTAGCATTTATTTTCATATTCCGAGATCCCTATTAACTTTATTTGATATTTCTTGATTTACGTATGTGGTCTGTGTCATTTTTTTTCTGAAAGTCTTTACCTAAATATTTGAAGAAAAAAAGTGATTTTAGGCTTAAAATAGGACTTCAGTTGACAACAGTCAATATTATTAGTAAATGACCTCGGATTGGTGTTTTGACGATTCCTTAGGTTCATATGATTTTTTTGGACTTGTACGCACTTTTGGTTGGGGTCCGGGGTGACTCGAGCCCATTTCAGCGCATTATGTGAAAATTTGTGAAAATGAGTTTTCAAGATGAAAATCATGAGTTTTGATGATCGATCCATGTTATTTGTTGTTATTTTGATGATTTGAGATAGCGCACAAGTATGTATAATGTTATTACACTTAGTTACATGTTTGGTTTGCAGCCGGCGAGGCTCAGGTGAGTTTCGGATATGTTACGAAAGAGTTTTGTTGAACCTTGAACCGGTGGTGCAATGTTGGTTCTGGTGTCCTGGGTATCCTGCAAATGCAAGGTCTGGCTCGTACTTGTGAGACTGCTTTTGTGATCACTATATTGCTTTTGTAAAATGGGGACTGGGGGCTGGACATCGAAATTGTGAATAAAATATTGCATTTGCGGACTATGTGTAGTTCGCATTTGTGAACTTTCCATCATTTTTGCGAACTCAGTTATCTAGTGACAGCTTTGCAAATGTGAAGCTTTAATCTGCATTTGCGATAGAGGGTCACTTGCATTTACGACATCTATACATCTGATGCATTGTTCACAATTGCGACTAGATTCTCGCATTTGCGGGCATCACATTTGCGAACAAATGTTTGCAAATGTGACACCTGCAGCTGGGTAAAAGATGGAGAAAATGGGCCTTAGCTCATTTACACCATTTCTCAACCCTAACCACTCTATTGGCGATTTTCTTGAGAGCCCTTCCGAAAATCATTCGTAAGAAACTCTAATCCATTTTCTTTCAATTCTCCATTACTTTTCATGAGTTTTTAACATTAAATCTAGGATTTTCATGGTAGAAATTAGGTATTTGGGTAAAATTTAGGAATTTTGCAAAATTGAGATCAGATTTCAGAATAAATCACATAATCGGGCTGGGGGGAGGGGAGTGAATGTGTAATCGGATTTTGGTCCGAATCTCGAATTTCGACCAAGCAAGCAAGCTCGGGGTTGACTTTTATGGACTTTTTAAAATGATCAAAATTGAACATTTTTCATTCGCGCACAGTTTTTAAAGCCCATTTTGAATTGTTTGAACAATAATTGACTAGATTCGGTTGGTTTCGAGGCTTGTTCGAAAGGCAATACCGTGGTTGGTTGATTTATTTGGTTGTAGAGTGAGGTAATGTGTCATGTATAACTTTGACTTGAGGGAATTAGGGTTTGTTGGTCTATATGGTATGTGAATTATGTGGGAAAATGGCATATAAGCGAGGTGGCGAGTGCATATTCACTGTCATGGGTTAAATCATGCAGGATTGAGTTATTTACTTCCATGTCTTTATTTATTCTATTTTATCTCTTATTACATGATTTAATTGCTACATATTCTTACTTGTTATCCATGCCTTACATGTTATTTGTTATTTATTTGTTACTTGTTTCGATTCGTTCATTTGTCACTCAATATTTGCTTACCTGCTACATGTTCTTATTTGCATTAATTGTATAATTTTGTCACTCTATTATGTTATTTTGTTTATGTGGGCCATTTAGCAAAGTTCCTTAATGTTCCGTACATTTTAGTTTCCTTTTGTGTTGAGATTTCGTAAATAGTGGGGTAAGTTGTTTATCTTAATGAGTTGATATTGGGAATGGGTTGCGTGCCGCAAAGGTAGTTAAATGAGTTAATATTGGATCGGGTTGCACGCCTCAATAATTATTGTGTTAAATATTAGGATCGAGTTGCATTTTAAATATTGGGATCGGGTAGCACGCCACAATATGGTATTGTGTTAATTGTTGGGATCGGGTTGCACGCCCCAACAGAGTTAATGTATTGTAGTTGTAGAGTTTTATCTCGGTATTGTGATATGAGGTTTGAGATCATGTTATTCTGGGGCTCTCTGGTAGTTGACCTTAGGGTCCATTTATATGAGTTTATTGCTTTACTTCTATTTCTATATTCTGTTATTATTATTCGTACAAGTTTATTGAGAGTGTCTTGCCATAGCCTCGTCACTACTTCGTCGAGGTTAGGATCGGTACTTACAGAGTACATGTGGTTGGTTGTACTCATGTTATACTTGTAGATTCCGATGTTGGTCCCAGTGGCCCGTAGTGGAGATTGCTCGGATTTAACTACTATAAGAGACTTGAGATATAGTTGTTGGACATTCATAGTCCCTGAAGTCCCCTTCTATCACGTTTACTGTTTATCTAGTTTCAGATAGTTGTACTTTATTTCGTACCATATTTGTAGTATTCTAGTTGTTCATGTACTTGTGAATCCGGATTTCTGGGAGTAGTTTAGTACTGCGTTATTTATATGAAAATACTTTGCTCATTTTTGAGTTTCTCAAATATTAACTATCATTACTCTGTTATAAATTGTTAAAACTGCTTAAGTAATTAGCTAACGTTGGATTGCCTAGCAAGTAGATGTTAGGCGTCATCACGATCTTACGGTTGGAATTTCAGGTAGTGACAGTCTTTTAGGTGCTCGCGACCCCCAAGTCGCATTTACGATGCATCCTAATCCATATAATTCACATTCGTGGTCCCTAAGCCACGTTCGCAAAAACTAAATGCCTAGCAGGCCCCAACGCCCCATCCTTCTTCACATTTGTGAGGCTGGCTCCGTGTTCGTGCAGAGGAACCAAGTCCTCCATCGCGTTCATGGGGACCTCCTCGCCTTCGCGAATAGAAAATGTCAATATCCCCTCATAGCCTTCTTCAGGATCGGGGGAATACCTTCGCGATCACGAAGCGTACCAGCAGATGCAAAATAAGGAAAAATGGTCTGAAACCACTCCAAAACACACCCGAGGAACCCGTGACCCATCCAATCACACCAACAAATCCCAATGCCTTATCCAAACTTATCCAAAGGCTCAAAACACCATAAATAATATCAAAACCACGAGTCGATGATCAAATCTTTCTTTTAACTTTCAAACTTCTCTGAAAGCATCCGAATCAAACTTTGACGGATCACAACCAAGCTTCGCGCACAAGTTTCGATCAATAAAATGAGCCTGTCCATGGTCCCGAAACACCGCCAGAGTCCGATAACACCAAAATACATTCTAATCTAAAATTAGCATATTTCAAAATCTTTAAAATGCAAACTTCTTATATTAAGCGCGGAAATGTTCTCGGACCATCTGATACTCAACCCGAACATAAGCCTAAGTAGGAACCTTCAAATTCTAATTCTGAGGTCGTTTACTCAAAAATCAAACCTTGATCAACTCTTCCAACTTAAAGCTTCTGAATTGTGAATTATTCTTCCAAATCAACTCCAAACTACTTGAAAATCAAAACCAATAACACACGCAAGTCATAATACATAAAGTGAAGCTACTCAAGGTCTCAAACACCGAATGACATACTAGAACTTAAAAAGATTGGTCGGGTCGTTACATTAAGACACTTTGATATATTAGTAGTCTTTGAGGGTCTAAACTTTGTTATTGAGTTATGAATATGTTAAAATCATGTGGGTGTCATGTGAAGTATTTTTGGAAAGACAATTTAACTTGCTCACATATATACAAATTTCTTGAGCATCATTTCATTCTTGTTGGGACTTTGTCCCTCTTGTGATAGAGACTTTGTCACTTATATTGGCATTCCTTTTGTTTAGATCTTGACCCATCTTGACTTTGGATTCACATTCCATCTTAATCATGGGCCTTGTCCATTTTGAGTGTGGATGAGAAAGTCACTTTCAATATAGTTCTTGATTCTCTTGATAATTGGGTGACGACCATACTTGAACTAGGACTTTGGTCCTTCTTGATTATGGTTTGATGTAATTGCATGACGTATGTATTGGGCGAAATCAACTAATCAGTGGACTTTCTCGGATTAGAGTTGGAAATCTTCATGAAATTTGAGATTTTGAATAATGATATCTTGAACTAATTTATCATTTAATATTGTAACGACTCGACCGGTCGCTTCATGAGTTACAGCCCCGTCTTCCCCATTTCTGCTTCTTTATGTATTGTTCAGCTGTATTTCATTGTATCATGTTGATTGGTTCGGGTTCGGAGTGGTCGTGGAGTTGAATGAGACACTTACTCTCTTATTTAGAAACTTAAGTTGGAAGAGTCAACCAGATGTTGACTTATGAGTAGAAGGTCTCGGATGTGAATTCCGATTGTTCGGATAGCTTCGTTAGGTGATTTTGGACTTTGGAGTGTGTTCGGAATATATTTTGGGGATCCGTGGTAGATTTAGGCTTGAATTGGCGAAATTGGAAATTTGGCATTTTTCGGTCGGCAGTGGAAATCTTGATATCGGGGTTGGAATGGAATTCCGGAAATTAGAGTAGGTCTTTTGTATCATTTGTGACGTGTGTGCAAAATTTCAAGTCATTCAGATAAGGTTTTATAGGTTTTGGCATCGTTTGCGGAATTTGGAAGTTTGGAAATCCTTAAGCTTGAATCCGAGGGTGATTTGGTGTGTCGATGTTGTTTCGAGTGTTTCGAAGGTTGGGATAAGTTTGAATAGTGGTATAGGACTTGTTGGTATTTTTGGTTGAGGTCCCGAGGACCTCGAGATGAATTCGGATGGTTGACAGAAGGATTGGGATTTGGTTTGAGCAGCTAAACTTTTGCTGCTTCTGTCATTTTTGCACCTGCGGATTGGGGACCGCAAATGCGGAGAATTGGGAAGCTGAGGAACTCCGCAGGTGCGCACAATGGACCGCACCTGCTAGACTACAGGTGCGAGTCATGATCGCAGAAGCGGGATTTTCAGGGTTAAGTGAAAAATGCACCTGCGATTGTTTTTCCGTAGGTGCGGCGTTGCAAAAGCGACTTTGAAACTGCAAATGTGGAAAACACTGGGCAGAAGGTATAAAATGTCTTCTTCGCGAATTTTGCTTAATTTCTCCATTTTTGAAGACGAGTGTTGAGCTTGGGCAGTGATTTCTCAAGAGGGATCAAGGACTATCGGTTGGGTAAGATAGTTAAGCTTTATTGCTTGTGTTTATGACCATTTTTCCATTGTTTAATCATGATATTAGTGGAAATTAGGGAAGAAATTTGGGAGATTAGGGCTTGGAATTGGAGTGTTTAAATTGGGGATTTGAGGGATCATTTGAGGTCAGATTTTTTTGATTTTGGTATGTATAGACTCGGGAGAACGACTTTTGTTGGATTCCAAGACGTGGGCCCGGGGGCCAGGTTTGAGAAAATTCAGGATGTTTTTAGCTAATATGATAATTTTTGTATAGGTTTAATTCTTTTAGCGTATGTTGATGATAATATACTAATTTTGGTTAGATTTAGAGCATTTGGAGGACGAATCGAGAGGCAAGGGTATCGCGGGTTAGAGTTTTGGCTTGGTTGAGGTAATTAATGTTTCCAAACTTTGTTCTAAGGGTTCGAAACCCCGAGCTATATGTGCTATGATTAATATTGAGGTGACACAAATTCCATGTGACGGGCATGTGGGCGTGCACAGTGAGAATTGCGGCCTAGATCATTCCATGGCACCGCTTAGTGACTCTTTCTTGCTGATACCTGTGTAGCGATTATGTGATTAAGTTAATAAGCTGTAAATCATGCTAATTATCATGTTAAGGCTTCACGCTGATAACTGTTGATATCCGAGAGGTCATTTCTTGCGGTCATATCATTAGCTTTATTGATATTCTGTACTCAGTCTTGTCCATGCATAGTATATCATGTCTCAGTTTCAGTTATTGTTATTTGGTACATCATATCGTTGTTTCGGGCTAATTTCTTGGTATTATAATCCCGTGTGTGTGGGACTAGAGAATTATGACTGAGTGAGGACGAGAGCCTAATTATGAGTGATAGTATGGGATTGGGCTGCTCGCGGCAGCGAATTATTAATTATGCCTTCGTTGGCTTGTGATAGCGCTTGGGCTGAAAGGAGGCCCTCCGGAGTCTATACACCCCCAGTGTAGAATGGCCTTCCTCGGTACTGGATGACTGCAGATTGTATTCATTTCCTGTTGAGTCTAATACTTGAACTACAAACATGCCTACTTTTCTGTACAGTTTAATTGTATTACCTGTTGAGGTTTGGTTTGTCACTACCTGTCCGTCCATAGTTTGGACTTATTACTTATTGAGTTGGTGTACTCATATTACCCCCTGCACCTTGTGTACAGATTAAGATATCTTAGGGCACGGTAGTTGTTGTTGACTATTCCGGTCACGGACTTCACGGAGAAAGCGAGGTAGCTGTCTGGCGATCGCAATTCCGCTTTTCTCTTTATCTATCTTCCTATTAGTACATTCTTGCTATTTTCAAACTATTTGGGTCTTTTCTTGTTTCAGAACTATTGTAGCATGGCTCATGACTTAGTGACACCCGAGGTCGGGCTTTTACTTTCCGCTTTTATTTTGGTTTTGACTTTATATCTTTTATTGGATTTCAGTTGGAAAATGGTTAAACTTAGGTTTTAAATGAAATGTGGATTATTTTGGAAATATGTTGGCTGGCCTAGTTTCACGATAGGTGCTATCACGACCGGCTCGATTTTGGGGTCGTGGCAGATATTTAGCCTTCTTGAAATGATTGTACCTTCATTATGTACTTGATGATGGTTTTGATAAGCTCATATCTAGAATTTATTTTTTGTATTCCTCACAGAGTTTACCTTTCTTTTATTATAAAATATTAGTTAAGTTTATGTGCCACTAAGCTTTATGTTTAGCGATAGTTTGTTACTATCGTAGGTGATGTACCTGAAGAGACTTGAGGGTTAGTGTGTTACTATCGTAGGTGATATATCGGGAGAGACTTGAGGGTGCCCATTTGAAGTAGACTCTTTGGAAGCATAAATGAAGATCACACTTGGATAAGCATATATTTGTTTTGTAGACATTTGGGGACTTGTATATGATCCAAATGATATACTTAGATATACACTTTTGAATGATTATTGGATCATGACAATATCATTTTGTTAACTTAGTTTTGATGAATGATTTGACTATTTAAGGGTCATTGATTGTGATGAACCAAAAGGTCATCACTTGTGTTGCAAGTGAACTTAGTGTTCCGAGGCTTAAAAACCTCCCTTTCACCCCACCATAATTTATATGCTTTGTCCGGACCTATATCCGAAAAGCCTCATATGTGAAAATATGAGAAATAGAAATTTTAGAGTTAAAAATTTGATTATGGTTGACTTTGGTCAACATTTTTAGCAAATGGACCCGGATCTGTGTTCCGACGATCCCGGGAGGTCCGAAGTAAAATATGAAACTTGGGCATATGCCCGGAAATAAATTCCGAGGTCCCAACCTTAGAAATTAATTTTTGAAAAAAATTATTTTACTGAATTATATAAGAAATAAAGAAAAGAATTAATGTTTGAAACCATTGTTATTGGGCCCGTATTTTGGTTTCAGAGCCCGGTACAAACTTGTTATAGTATTTGAAAGATAACTGTGAAATTTGGTGAAAAATGGAGTTTATTTGATGTGAGTTGGATTTCCGATTGAAGAGTTATGAACATTGAGAGTTCTTGATGAAAATGTTGAGATTTGAGGTTTAATTCATGATTTTACATGTTATATTGATGATGTGATCACACGAGTAGGTCCGTATGATATTTTTGAGTTAGTATGCACACTTGGTTTGGAGTTCCGAGGGCTCGGGTGAGTTTCGAGTAGGTTCCGGGATGTCTTAGGCTTAAAAACACAGTTGTTGCAGGTTCAGAGAAGTGGAAGGCCTCTGAACAAACCACTGCGGTCCGCACGAAAATGAATGCTACAGTGGAGGGGCTTGTGCGGCCGCACTGGAATTTCTATGGACCGCGGTGAGGGCTTTGTGGCTGTGAGCACGTGATTTTTGCCTCACAAAAAATACTCTAAAACAAATCAAAAATAAAACAAAATTCTCTTAGTATGCAATTTTTAGAATTTATGGGATGTTTATTAATTATTTGTGTTTTGACCGTAAATGTTTGCTTTGTTATAATTAAACGAAACTAAAATTAAAATACATGTTGCATGCATATTTAGGATTTAGTTATGCATTTAAGAATTGATTAAATTCAAAGAGAAAATCACAAAAAATATGCATTTATCTTATTTTTTTATTTAATTATGTCATTGTGATTAATGTTTTGTTTATGTGTTAATAGTTGTTAAAAAAGTAATTAATTTTTTGTAAGAGTAATTTTGTTTTTATAATTAAAATTAGGATTTTTATAATTAGAAATAAAATTAGGAAATGGAAAATAATTTATAAAGGTAAAAAATCGGACCTGGATTGAAATCCAAGCCCAAACAAAATCACTTCCCCACAGCCCAATCCAAAAAAAAAAAACCATGTCCGGTCCAATTCAACCGAACCAAACGACGTTGTTTGGTCATATTTTATCAAGGGCCGTTGGATTAAATCAATCCAACGGTTGATATTCTACAACCCTTACCTGTAACCCTTACCCGACCCATTGCCCCGATTCAGCCCGACCCTAATGTTAAACCAAACGACATCGTTTGGTTAAATGAAATGATCCTGACCGTGGATCAGGTTTGATCTGACGGTCATTATCAATCCACCCTATCCCTATATAAATCCAAATCCCTACCCCGGCCCCCTAACTAAACACTCCCCTCCTCTCCTGTTCATCGTCATCTCCGAAACACACCCCTAACCCTAGCCGCCCTAATTCCCCATTGCCTGAAACCCGGCGGCAACAACGCCGCCGGTCACCTCCTAAACACCCTCGGCTCCTCACAACCCCCACTTTACGGATCTAATATTAGTTTCCTTCGAATCAAATCACATAGTCTCGAATCTTCTATTGAAGGTTGGTCTGAAAAACCAACTTTCTCCGATGGCCTTCAAATTAACACCACAGTCTCTCATGTCCATCCTCATCACGGATCTGTTGGTGGCATGGTTCGAATCCGCCTGGAACTGCTCCAATATTCATTTGAAGATTCGAGTGAAACCTGACCCTATCCCAACCTATCTCAAACTCACACCAGTTATCCACCTGACCCCCCTCGTGCCTAGAACACCATTGGTTTGATTCAAATATACCTAGAAATGTTCGGATTTGAAATCAAAAAAATCTGAAACCCTAAAAATTTCCAGTCATGGAATCTGTTCAATTCAAGTCAGGGATTGAGGTCTAAGAGACTTTAATCGAAGTATTTGAGAATACTTCGAATAAAGTCTGTTTAGCCTCAAAAAGATCTGAATTCAAAGTTAAGCTTGGGTCCGTATTCATTTGAAGATTCAGAGGTATTTTCTTATTTCTTTCTGTATTTTATGTGTATGTTGTTGCCTGTTTCAATAGCCTGTGTAATTTTCATATTTGTTCATTTAGTTCTGTGATTCTGTCTCATACCCATTCCTGTGATCAAATAATGGCATTTGTCTCTGTTTGTTATGTTTGTTTACAATGTGTGTAATCGACTCGATTAAGTTCGTCGATTAGTTACATTATGAATTCCCGTTTATGATAATGCTGATTGAAACAATCTGTTTACCTATTGTTTGTTGACGATTGTTATAGATAGTCAGTTAATTAGTCTTTGTCAATTAAATCATGCTTGTTTGTAAATCAATGAGTGCGTTAAATGGATGTTGTGTATGTATTGATTTCTGGGCATTTAGTTTCAGGCAATGTCAATACTGACAATGCCCCTGCATTTATGCTAAATTCAATTTCAATTCAAATTTTGTTCTGTTAAGTTCTGTGTATTGTTAATATGTTTGTATGCAAGTTCACTGTTCAAATATGAATTTAGTTTTTGTCTATTAGCTATTAGACATTGGGTGTTGGATCAATTAGCTATCGTTGAAAAGACAGAATATTTGTTTGATTTAGGAATTGGTTATTAGCTGCTAAACAGTTTAATTCAGATAAATCTGTTAAGGTTTAGGCAGTCTTTGGTCTAGGGCAGTAATAACAGTAATATTAAGGGATTTTCAAGGGTATTTCTGGGATAGAAACAGTAGGGTAATGTGATAATAGTAGTGTGTTGATAGTGGAATGATAATGGCTATTACTTAATGAGATAATGGGAAACAAAGGGTAATGGGAGTGCTGAAAATAAGGGAAAAAGTTTCTTTAGTGGCTGATTTATTAAGAAATCAGCCTTAGTGTTATTTGGGTGGAGATTTCCTGATTTTTAAAAGAGAAAAGGGTCCATGCAGCACTTAAGAGAAGGGGGACAGACCTGTATATAAAAGGGAGTTGGGATACAGAAGAAAAAAAGGAAGAAGAAGAAATTAAGAGAGGGAGATATACATATACACACAGAGAGACAGAGAGTAAATCTGGACAGAAATTAAGAGAGGAATAGAGACACGGATAGAGAGAAGGACATTAAGTTTGAGATAAAGAAAACAGAAAAGAAATAGAAAAGAAAGCACACACACACACAAAATCTAAAAAAAAAATAGAAAAGAAAGAAGGAGAATCTGAAACAGTGTTTCTTGAATCTGTCTGGTTTGTTTGTCGATATTGTTTGGTTTAAATCTGAAATTCTTCTTAATTTTCTGTTACTGATTGGTCTGGTTTCACGGGACTTGTTGTTTTTTGCTCAAAATCTGCTGCGTTATTGGTGTATTCTGCTGATTTTGTTGCTGTTGTCACTGCTGAAATTTACTTCTTCTACCCTCATTTCCAGGTACATATCTGTAAACTCATGTCATGAAAAGCTTTCAACGTGACAAATAAATGAAGTTTGGAATTATAATTCTGTCTTCTATTCATTTAAGTTCATTAGTTTAAACTTCAGCTTTGTTTCATGTTGGTTAATTAGTAGTGAGTTCGACACGATGGCTATAAGTTAATCATCTTCTTTTGAAATTCGTATAAAGCTTTGTAATAATGTTGTCCATTTCGAAATCTCATTAGTATAGTTATATTTGAATTGTCAAGATAGGGAACATGGCAGAAAGTTTGCCATTATTTAAATTTTATGGTATTGTTAGTTAGGTACAGAATAGTATGGAAATATCAAGGAAAAATATGTTATTAGTCTATTTTGTTAATTAGTTAGTTGTTGTTTAAAGCTAGATGATGTTGGTTGCATTTTGTTATATATGGCGTAATAATGGTATGTAGAATCAATAGTTGAAAGATGCATTGATACAATCCGTTACGTTCACAATGTTGGAATATGACGAAGGGTGTAGATGTATGTTTACGTTATAGGTAATATTATTTTATTAAATCGATTTGTATATTAGTTCTCTTTCTTAATAATAAATGGCCTACTTATCTAGGATTATAATTAGATCATTTTCTATAAAGAATACATAAAAATCATGATAACAATTTGCAAAAATTGTAGATTTAGTATTTGTTGATGGCTTGTATAAGCAAGAGAGAATTGATTTAATTTTTATCTATCAAAAATTCAATCGTTGTAAGCAAATTGATCGGATAATTCGACCGTTGGACTAAAATTAGTACTAAGAAGGCCAAGTTTAGAATATAAAAAATGTAATAAAAATTGGATATACAAATAGTGATCGCTCCAAATAGAATAATGAGTTTTTCTTCGAAAATATTAGTTTTGTTTATCCAATTAATTCTTTTCGAATCTTGCATATAATTCACCCTTTTCTAGGCTAATACCGTATTAACTAATAAAAAAATGGTAAATTTAGTTGTGTGATACTTCGTTTTCCACACCATTATTTTAAAATAATTTTGAGGTATATATAATTCGCACATTAAAACATGCGATCAACTTCCAAAAGTTTCGAATTCTTTTCAAGAAATTTAAAGGCGTACAAATCAGATATTTTCCATGACTTTCATATTTAAAATAATTGTTGAAATAAATGATTTGTGGGAAATTTATACTACCATCAAGAATGTTTGTGTGATTAGGGATACGTTCGTGTAACCTGATTATATTTCTGAAAGCAATTCGGATTATGCGTTCGCGCAACTTCGAGCGAACATTTAATAAAAAGGGGGTTCTTCGAAGAATATCAAAATTAATTTCATATAACCCGAGATGTGCAGTTCACTATTTAATCATACAAGAGCAACGAACGTTCTTAATTTTAAGCACAATTTCGAACATAAGTCTATTTTTGTAATAAAAATAAACAAGAAATATTATTATCAACTTTTCTGTGTACACTTATGCGTGGCACAATTCTCTACAAAAGGTATATAATACAAATATACGTACGCGTGATTCGTTTACATAATTGTAAACAATCTAAACAAAAGCGGTAATAAAATCACGTAACAAAAATATATTTAATAAAATCAAGATAATTAAGCCAATAATAAAAACAGTTAAGCGACCGTGCTAGAACCACGGAATTCGGAAATGCCTAACACCTTCTTCCGGATTAACAGAATTCCTTACTCAGGATTTCTGGTTCGCAGAATAACAAACAGAGTCATATTCTCCTCGATTCAGGGATTAAAACTGGTGACTTGGGACGCCTTAAAATTCCCAGGTGGCGACTCTGAAACAAACAAATAAATCCCGTTTCGATCGTCCTTTAATTGGAGAAAACTCCTTCGCACCCTAGGGGGGAGACAGAAAAAGGAGGTGTGACAGCTCTGGCGACTCTGCTGGGGACCGAACCCAGAATCTCTGGTTCAGGGTTTAAAGAATTCGAGCTTAAAATAATTGTTATAGTTGGCTTTATTTATTATCTGATTTTTTTTACATGATATATGCCCAATGTGCTAAATGACACTTTTACCGCTTTAATATTATTTGAATTATGAATATATACAACTGCTACGAAACCCCCTTCTTTCTGAGTCTTCTAAATTTATGGTGCACACGTGCGCGTGGCCCACCTTTCTGTTAAAGTCATACCAAATAAGACGAAGTTGGGACAAGTAACTAGGCCGGGTAGACTTTCGTGCTCCCGGTACGTTGCCCCCGCTTCGGCTCAAACTGTCCGTTTGGGTAAGCCAGGTTTAGAACAATCAACCTCAGGTTTTTCACTTAGAATAACTCAGCCATGTACCGGATCCCTAGTAGGAACGTATATTTGCATCATGTACATTTGGCCTTGGAGACTCAACACAGGGGTTGGGTCTGTCTAGGACAGGTGAACCCGAAATAAAAAGACCATCATGATGCATCCTACTTGCTACTTGTGCATTCATTTGCTTCGGATTTGCTTGTTGACCAGCTTAACTAAAAAAAATCATTGAGAACCAAGGAATAAAATGGGTTGTTTAGAAAATTCCCAAAAAATAGTTTTAAGTTTTGAAAAAAAAATATATATAAAAAAAATCGATTTTTTTTATGACTATCTGTTTTCAAAACGAGTCTTGATTTTTATTAAAATTAATCGCAGACACAAAATGAGCACTACCCAAAACCCACCGTCCGCAAATACAGATGAGGTTCTATTTCGGCTTCAAATGTGGTGGCATGAGTTAGGAGAAGATGGTCAAAAATGGGTCATTAAACATTTGGGAACTCTCACAGATATTATGAAAGTTAAACCACGTGATGATTTGATTACGGCATTAGTAACTTTCTGGGACCCTGTTCACAATATTTTTCGCTTCTCTGATTTTGAGCTTACTCCTACATTGGAAGAGATAGCTGAATATGCCGGTTTTGATGGAGATTTAAGAAAACAAAGTCTTATATTCCCAAAAGCTCCCTCAGTGCATCGGTTCTTTGGGCTCCTGAACATCAGTAATCAAATCAGGAAAAGCAACGTTATCAACGGGTGTTGTTCTTTCAACTTCCTACATTCAAGGTTCGGAAAGCCAGATGGATTTGAAATTCATGAGAAAGGCCTTACTAACAAGCAAAACAAAGATACCTGGCAGATTCACCGTCGCTTCGCTTTCATGGTGGCTTTTCTAGGAATCATGGTCTTCCCAAACAAAGAACGAACAATCGATATTCGCACGGCGAAAGTCGTACAAGTCCTCACTACCAAGGAAAATCACACCCTTGCCCCGATCATTCTCTCCGACATTTATCGGGCGTTGACTTTATGTAAATCAGGGGCAAATATCTTCGAAGGGTGCAAAATTTTGTTGCAAATGTGGATGATTGAACATCTCCAACATCACCCTAAGTTCATACAGTATGGTCGCAGCCATGATAATTTCATCGAGAGTTATGAAGAAAGAACAAAAGATTATAAGTCTCCAGAAGGGGTCGAAGCCTGGGTATCTCGTCTGAGATCTTTAACGGCAAGCCAAATTGAATGGACTTTGGGATGGCTCCCGATAAGGGAAGTGATACACATGTCAACCTCGAATAGTTATTTGTTACTATTGGTATTAAGAAGCATCCAGCCATATGCGCCACAGAGAGTTCTGAGACAACTAGGGAGATACCAAGTAGTTCCCGATGATGAAGATTTGAGTATGCAAGTAATCGAGTTACATCCTGAAGCAACTCTTCTCGAGGCTTTAATTCAGCAGATATGGAATGGGTGTCGATACTTGAAAGATGATACTCAAGTTACAGACCCTACAAAGGGCGAGATAAATCCAGGATATGCAAGGTGGTTTGAGAAATGGTCCCGCGTGGATGATGCACCAGAACCCGATCTAAGAAGGCCAACAAAAAGAGCCCATGTTCAAGCCTTTAACGATAAAATCCAAGAGCGGTTGATTTGGGGAGAAAAGGAAAAGGGATATAAATCAACCATCCATGCCTTAAAAGAAAATTTGAGGAGCCTCAGTTTGGAGAAAGATTTGCAAGCACAAGAAGCAGAAGGTGAGAAGAAGAGTCTGGCTTGTAAGAATAAAAATCTTCACACTCAATTTCAAAAAATGAAGAAAGCTTCTGAAACACCAATGAGGAGTTGGAAGGATCAAAAGATCATCGCCAATCTTTTTGAAAAAATGCAAGATTATGATTCCATTTTTGCAAAAACCGAAAGGGCGTTGAGCAAAGCTAAAGAAAGAATCCAACAATTAAACGAAGAGGCCAAATCTAATAAGGAACGCCAAGTGAGGCAATTCGAAGAAGACAGGGCACAATTGAAGAAGGAAAAAGACCGTTGGATACATGCAGAAGCCCAACTTCATGCACAACTGGAAGAAGCAAGAAGATACAACAGAGAATATCAGCATACAGACATCGATAGAGAAAGAGCACAGGCAAGACTCGATCAGGCCAGACTCCGAGCTCAACTAGAGTCAGCCTTAGATCGTGAAGACCGTATCAGAGATATAGCCAACACTTGCCAACAGCAACTGCAAAACCAAGACCAGCGTCTCCAAGATTTCAGGGCATAAATCCACGATTTAGCGGTTTACACCTCTCAAAGTTATGTAAACTGCCAAGGGATGGATTTTGAAAGGTTTATAGAGAATTTACCTATTTTGGACCATCATATGGCAATGAAGTTAGAAAGAATGTATCGTACACTGGGAGGTCATCCAGGTCAAGCCCCACATTGAGCAGATAATCCAATGATTGACAACAAAAGTGGAAAGTGGAGCATGTTGAGAGATGTTAAGAGATGTGTCTTTTATTTTGATTTGGGTGTATGTGTTTCAAACCATTTTCTTATAAGGTTTTCAAATGTAATGTCTGTTCCATCTTTGTATTATTTTCAAGAATAAATAAAAGTGTTTGTCTTATGTCCGAACTACGCAAGGTCTGATTCATGCGGGGGCATGATACATAGGCAATCTCTATAAGATTCGACCACAATAAAAAAAATATATAAAAAATAAAATAAAATAAGAGTGAACAACAATAAAAGACCAAGAAAAGCTGGGATGACACAAGCAGCCGAGCAAATGCATAATAGAAATGTGTTATTTGTCTAGGAGCATTGCATCTCAACGTGTAATTATATATGTGTTAAACTCTCAAAACTAACAAGTTTGCTCATTTCTAGAATTCAAGCAGTTAGTTTCTCTAAAGAGTATACTGGCATATTATCATTATCACACGAGATCAAAAGGACCAATACCCGAAAGTATGTCTATCCCAGATGTTGACACAGGTATTGAGCTAGAGGAGATGGATGTTGGGAAAATGAAAGAAGAGATGTTTAAACTCAAGCAGCAAATGGCTGAGATGTACCGGGCCTGGTCTACAGGGCAGTCACCCCCATCTTACCCAACTAACCCTGCTCCATAAATGGCCCAAACTCAGGATAATCTTAACACTGAATTATCCCCAAATTTCCCCATCTACCAACACTACCGAGGCACCACCTCTCAGACATCGCAGTCTCCCCCTCCTAAACCAGTTCCATACTTTCCTCCACCTGTAACTCCTGTCTTTGTGACACCTCCCACAGCTACACTCCACAAATCTCCTAGTGAGCCTACATTCCAGGCCCAAGACAACCAATATTACCCCCCGGAGCCCACCCTCAAAGCCTCCGAAATCCATTCAACTACTCCTCGTTTTGACCTCCCAACCGAAATTGACAAGCCAGCCAAAAATGCTGAACAAGAAAAGATGTTCAGGAAGGTCAAAAGCCTAGAACAATCGTTCCGAGACATGCGAGGGTTAGGTGGGCAAGTCAGTGTAGCATACAAGGATTTGTGCTTGTTCCCAAACGTACAATTACCAGTTGGCTTCAAGATGCCTAAATTTGACCTATACAATGGGCACGGCGACCCAGTAGCCCACTTAAGGGGTTTCTGCAACAAGATGCGAGGAGCTGGGGGAAAGGACGAATTATTGATGGCTTACTTCAGTCAAAGTTTAAGCGGATCAGCTTTGGAGTGGTATACACGCCAGGACCATGAGAGATGGTACACCTGGGATGACCTGGCACAGGCATTTGCATACCATTTCCAATACAATCTGGAAATCATCCCAGATCGACTATCTTTGACAAAATTTGAGAAAAAACACAATGAAAGTTTCAGAGAGTATGGCTTCCGGTGGAGAGAACAGGCAGCAAGAGTGGATCCTCCTATGAAGGAGAGTGAAATGGTAGACTACTTCCTTCAAGCCTTGGAACCAACTTACTATGCCCATTTGGTTTCAGCGGTAGGAAAATCATTCAACGAAGTAGTGAAGATGGGAGGTATGGTGGAAGAAGGCCTCAAGACAAATAAAATCATGAGCTATTCGGCTATTAAGGCAACTACTCAAGCTATTCAAGGCGGGGTAGGAGGAATCGGAAGAAAGAAAAGGGAGGAAGCAGCGGTAATTGATTCAGGAACTTGGTCGGGATCCAGAGGTTCACCTCCTTACTATAATCAACATCGACCTCACCAATCAACTCACCACCACAATTCACCTCAACACTACTATCACCCTTCGGAACCTCATTTTTCCATCAACCATGCACAAGCATACAATCATCCACCTGCTCACGCTAATTGGCATGCTCCTGTCATACCAAGTACCTACCCTTATCCGCGAGCCCACTCCGGACCAGGTTTCAGACCTAGTCCAGTATTCAGGGGTGAAAGGGGGCAGAAAAAGAAAACCTACACTCCATTGGGAGAGTCCTACACTAGTCTGTTCCACAGGCTGAGACAGCTGGACATGCTAAGACCAATACAATCCAAGCTACCCAATCCTCCTCCAAAGAATCTGGACTACACCATTAGCTGTGAGTATTGTTCCGGTACACCAGGCCATGATACGGAAAAATGCTGGCATTTAAAAAATGCAATACAAGAGCTGATTGATACTAATAAAATCGAGGTTCAAACCCCCGAAGCTCCCAATATCAACAGAAATCCAATGCCAACCCATCAGGAGGCTAATATGATAGAAATAGTACAGGTTGATGGGGAGACAAAGAAGCCGTCACAAACTGTCATGATGATCAGGTCTCATGAAGCCAAGCCAGATAAGCAGTTAACAGAGGAGAAGCCGGTACCTAAGCAGAACAGAAATGGTGATGAACCATCTGTGGTAGTCGAGAAGGGATCTTCGAGCAAAGTTGCCACAAAGAAAGAAAGGCCGAAAGTGATAGTACCAGGGATTGCCAACAAACCCATTGTAGTCGTGGAAGGAGCCCGTATAGATCGGGTTATTATCAAACCTGTAACCCAGCTACCAGTGATCAACAACAAGGCCATTCCATGGAACTATGAACGGATGACTGTAATGTTCAAGGGAAAAGAAGTCAAGGAAGAAGTCTATGAGGTGCAAGGCTTGACTCGTTCGGGAAGATGTTTTACTCCCGAAGAGTTAAGAAAAACTAAAAATAATCCAACACCAATAAAGAAAGCTGTAATGGAAGAAGAAGCGGAAGAGTTTTTAAGAAAAATGAAGCTCCATGACTATTCTGTTGTGGATCAACTGAAGAAGACGCCCGCTCAAATTTCATTATTGTCATTACTAATCCATTTAGAGGAGCACCGTCTGGCTTTGATGAAAATCCTAAATGAGGCTCACGTTCCCGATAAAATCTCTGTAAATCATTTGGGAAGAATAGCCAACAGAATCTTTGAGGCAAACAGAATTACATTTTCTGATGATGAATTGCCTGTGGAAGGGACTGAGCACAACAGAGCTCTTTACCTCACCGTGAAATGTGAAAACTCCGTAGTAACCCGGGTATTGGTTGACAACGAGTCAAGTGCAAACATCTGACCTCTCTCCACTTTAAGAAAATTGAAAATCAAAGAGGAGAGGATCCAGAATAATAGTATTTGCGTACGGGGGTTTGACGGTGGAAGCAGAGATTCATTTGGCGACATAGTGCTGGAACTGACAATAGGGCCAGTTGAATTCACGATGGAGTTTCAAGTACTGGACATAACTGTTTCTTATAATTTGTTGTTGGGTCGACCATGGATCTATGCTGCTAAAGCAGTCCCGTCAATACTACACCAGGCGGTCAAGTTTGAATGGGATCATCAAGAAATAGTTGTGCATGGGGAAGAAAGTTTAAATGCTCACAGCAGTGCCATTGTACCGGTTGAGGGAATAGAAAATGACCAGGGACCATGGGTATACCGAGTGTCCGACACAGTGTCGGTAGAGAAAATTCCAGAGGGGAAGTACCTTCCGAATTCAAAGATAACCTCTGCATCAGTCATGGTAGCCTATGAAATGTTAAAAAATGGTTTTATACCCGGCAAAGGTTTGGGCTCATCTTTGCAATGAATTATACAACCAGTATCTCTCCCCGAGAACTGGGGAACATTTGGGTTGGGATTCATACCCACTGTCACAGACGTGAGAAAGGCCAAAAAGCTGAAACAAAAGGCATGGGTTCTTCCAAAACCAGTCCCACATCTATCAGAGTCTTTTGTCAAGACCGGTGCTAAAAATTGCCCAATAACAACAATTCCTAAATCCTTGGTCAATCCTGCGGAGGAATTAATTGAAAGATTCAAGAAATTATTTGACGATGTGAATATGATGGAACGCAGTAAAAGTTCTAGCAACGCAAAAGTGCAGTTCGTCGGGCTAGAAACAAGGCTTAGTAATTGGAAAGCCACTCCTCTCCCCATTCGAAAGGGGTCTTGGTAGTTTATTTTGATTTTCTTTCAGTTTGTTTGGGTTACCTCAGGGTTGTAATCCCGATGTTTGTCTTACAGTTTGTTTGAAGTGTGAAAACCCTGTTATCTTTCATCTATCCAATAAAATATAGTTTCCTTTTCATTATCATTCCTGATAGTTTTCTTTTCTTTTTCTTCTTTTTCTGTACAGTTCTTTTTACGCTGGCTCTAGTGATATGGCATGCATGAGGAATCCTCAGCCCAGTCTTAAAAATCAATCTGGTTCCGAAATAATAATTCAAGAAATATATTGTGATTATGAATCAGAATATGATGAGGATGAGGCTTTCGAAGAGATTAGTAAAGAGTTAATTCATTTTGAGGAAAAAACCAAACCTAACCTGAGTGATACCGAAGACATCAACATAGGGGACGCAAATAATATCCGAGAAACTAAAATAAGTGTCCATCTCGACCAAAGAGATCCGAGAAGAGTTAATTAAAGCACTCATAGAATTCAAAGATGTTTTTGCATGGTCGTATGACGACATGCCAGGTTTGAGCACTGATTTAGTGGTTCACAAATTGCCCACTGATCCAATGGTGCCTCCTGTCAAGCAAAAATTGAGAAAATTCAAGCCTGATATGAGTATGAGAATTAAAGAAGAAATGACCAAACAGTTGGAGGCAAAGGTCATTCGAGTCACTCGATATCCTGTTTGGTTGGCTAATATCGTTCCTGTGCCAAAGAAAGACGGCAAGATCAGAGTATGCGTCGATTATCGCAATCTCAACAAAGCAAGTCCGAAGGATAACTTCCCATTACCCAATATCCATATTTTGATCGATAATTGTGCCAAGCATGAGATAGGATCTTTTGTGGATTGTTATGCCGGGTATCATCAAATTCTGATGGATGAAGAAGATGCAGAAAACACATCATTCATCACACAATGGGGAACTTATTGCTACCGGGTAATGCCATTCGGTTTGAAGAACGCCGGGGCAACTTACATGAGAGCAATGACCACGGTGTTTCATGATATGATACACAAGGAGATTGAGGTATACGTGGACGATGTGATCATAAAATCAAAGCATCAGGCCGACCACGTTGGGGATTTGAGGAAATTCTTCTTGAGACTTCGCAGGTATAACCTCAAGCTTAACCCTACCAAGTGCGCATTTGGGGTTCCATCTGGGAAGTTGTTGGGATTCATAGTCAGTCGGCGAGGCATTGAGCTAGACCCATCAAAGATCAAAGCCATCCAAGAATTGCCACCTCCAAGGAACAAAACTGAAGTAATGAGTTTGTTAGGGAGGTTGAATTACATCAGCAGGTTTATTGCTCAGCTCACGGCAACTTGTGAGCCTATTTTCAAATTGTTGAAGAAAGATGTTGCTGTCAAATGGACTGATGAATGTCAAGAAGCATTTGATAAGATAAAAGGATACTTGTCAAATCCACCCGTGCTGGTCCCGCCAGAGCCAGGAAGACCTCTGATTCTTTACTTAACGGTCTTGGAAAATTCATTTGGTTATGTACTGGGGCAACATGACCCCACCGGCAGAAAAGAACAGGCCATCTACTACCTTAGCAAGAAATTCACAGCTTATGAGGTTAAGTATACTCACCTGGAGAAGACATGTTGCGCCCTAACTTGGGTAGCTCAGAAATTGAAACACTATTTGTCATCCTACACTACTTACCTCATTTCGCGTCTGGATCCGTTGAAATATATTTTTCAAAAGCCTATGCCAACGGGAAGACTTGCAAAGTGGCAGATATTGCTCACAGAATTTGACATCATCTATGTGACTCGGACTGCAATGAAAGCCCAAGCATTGACCGATCATTTAGCTGAAAACCTGGTCGACGAGGAGTACGAGCCATTGAAAACCTATTTTCCCGATGAAGAAATAATGCATATCGGTGGGATAAAGCAGATTGAAAAACCTGGCTGGAAACTCTTCTTTGATGGAGCCGCTAACCTGAAAGGAGTCGGGATAGGAGCTGTAATTATTTCTGAGACTGGGCATCACTATCCTGTTACGGCTCAACTTCGATTTTATTGCACCAATAATATGGCTGAATATGAAGATTGCATTTTGGGGTTAAGGCTAGCCGCAGACATGGGTATCCAGGAAATCTTAGTCATGGGAGATTCGGATCTTCTGGTACATCAAATTCAAGGAGAATGGGAAACCCGAGACTTGAAGCTCATACTATACCGCCAATGTCTACATGATCTTTGTCAGCGTTTTCAATCAGTGGAGTTCCGGCATATTCCAAGGATCCATAATGAGGTTGCCGATGCATTAGCTACCCTGGCATCAATGTTGCACCATCCGGACAAAGCTTATGTGGATCCACTGCATATTCAAGTCCACGATCAGCACGCTTATTGCAATATGGTTGAGGAGGAATTTGACGGTGAACCATGGTTCCACGACATCCAGAAGTATATCAGAATGGGGATATATCCAGCATAAGCCACAAGGGATCAAAAGAGAGCCATTAGGCGACTGGCAAATGGATTCTTCTTAAGCGGAGGAGTTTTGTATAAAAGAACACCAGATCTTGGATTGTTAAGATGCATAGATGCCAGACAAGCTACAACTGTCATGTCTGAAGTACATTCAGGAGTTTGCGGACCCCACATGAGTGGATATGTGTTGGCAAAGAAAATCCTCCGAGCTGGTTACTATTGGCTTACCATGGAGCGAGATTGTATCAGTTTTGTGCGCAAGTGTCATCAATGCCAAATACACGGAGATTTGATTCATTCTCCACCATCCGAGTTGCACACAATGTCGGCACCATGGCCCTTCGTTGCCTGGGGCATGGATGTGATTGGACCAATTGAGCCGGCAGCATCCAATGGGCACAGGTTCATTCTGGTAGCCATTGATTATTTTACCAAATGGGTTGAGGCCAAAACATTCAAATCAGTGACCAAGAAAGCTGTGGTCGATTTTGTTCACTCAAATATCATATGTCGATTCGGAATCCCAAAGGTGATCATCACAGATAACGGTGCTAATCTTAACAGTAACTTAATGAAGGAAGTATGTCAACAGTTTAAGATTACACATCGCAACTCTACCCCATATCGGCCCAAGGCGAATGGAGCAGTCGAGGCAGCCAACAAAAACATAAAGAAGATACTTCGGAAAATGGTAGAAGGTTCAAGACAATGGCATGAAAAATTACCATTTGCATTATTGGGATACCGCACTACTGTTCGCACTTCAGTAGGAGCAACTCCTTATTTGTTGGTATATGGCACTGAAGCAGTAATTCCTGCAGAAGTTGAGATTCCTTCCCTTCGGATCATCGCCGAAGCAAAGATTGATGATGATGAATGGGTCAAAACCCGTCTGGAACAGTTAAACTTGATTGATGAAAAACGATTGGCCGCAGTATGTCATGGCCAATTATATCAAAGAAGAATAGCAAGGGCATACAACAAAAAGGTGCGTCCCCGAAAATTTGAAGTGGGTCAACAAGTGCTGAAACGTATTCTTCCACATCAGGTTGAAGCAAAGGGAAAATTTGCCCCGAATTGGCAAGGACCATTCATTGTGACCAGAGTATTGTCCAATGGTGCATTATGTTTAACAGATATTGAAGGAAAATGCATAGACATGGCTATCAATTCTGATGCGGTAAAGAGATATTATGCATAATTTCTCTTTGATATAAGTTATTGAATGTTTGTATTCGACATTATTTCGAATATTAGAATGACAAAGGCAATTTATTCTGCTATCCAAACACTGTACCATTTGTTTCCCCTTTGAGCCACACTCGTTTCTTTCTTACCTCTCTTGGAATCAATGAAATCGAATAAAACAATATATATATATATATATATATATATATATATATATATATAAAAAATAGAAAATCACTATTAATGAGTGAACTACGTTTGACCTGATTCCTCAAAGAGGATACGTAGGCGCCTCACGGCTCGGTCATAGGGTGCATAATATGCAGAATATGCATAATGTGCACAAAAGGAAACATTCAAGAGACCCCAAGTCAAGAAAACTGGGGCAGGGATTATATGTGCAACGAGGAAAAGATTCCAAGAGTTGTAATTTTAAACCCATATCAAAATTATTTAACTTTTTTTGATACCCTTTCATCCCAACCATATACCAAAAGACCTTTTTGACCAATCTTAGAAAAATGCCGAATCAAGAAAATGGAGATGGTTCACAACACTCTGGTACAAACAAGAAGAGGTAATGAAAATGAGAGAGTCTCATAGGTGAAAACCCTCACGGGCACCATGAGGCGACGAAAGCTGAGAGAAAGAAAAATGAGAGAGTCTTATTGGTGAAAACCTTCGCAGGCACCATAAGGCGAAAAGGAAGTAAGAAATGAGCAAATAAGGAAGGTTTGTCGGTGAAAAACTCTTTAAGATATTGCAAGTCGAACAAGGTTTGTAAATTGGCAAAAAGTAAAAGTGGGTTGTGAAAATTTTGAGAAAAGCAAACAATTGGAAAGAAGAGATTGATTAAAAAGATTGGGTTGATTAATCCGAAATGCATACCCTGATCATTGGTGCCAGTGACTCCAATCAGATAAGTTTTTTTTTCTCTCTCCAACAGTCATCCATATTTGGATTTCTCTTTTCGTTCTATAATTGTCGAAATCAGCGTGTTTCGTCACTAATAATCTTACTTTTCTAAAGCTTTGTAGTAAATTTTGTTCCAAACAAATAAAAAGAAATGTCAAGGTATACTACCAAGATTCAAGATTGCATGATGCACAATACGGCCATAAAAGGCGGGAGGTAACAAGATGAAAATAAGATGTGGGTATAAGGGAAATTGAATCAGAAAAATGGTTCAGTAATGTCAGGAAAGACATATGATTACAATTGAAAGGGTCTGAAGTGAAAACAACAGTTGGGGATCCTACGGTTAAGGATCAATTACAAGGACAAAACAGTCTTTTCAACCACTCCAAGGAAATAAAATAAGACAGCAAGAATGCTACAATTAACCACCATGCCTCAAACTAACAAAACTTTCTTTGATTTGAAACAGGGGCAAAAACAACATTTGTGCCAGGAAACACCCAGTGAAAGAAAAGAGAAATCAGGCGTCCACCTGGAGAACAAGGACAAAGGAAGGAAGTAATCAGGCGTCCACCTGGAGAACAAGGACAAAGATAGGAAGAAATCAGGCGTCCACCTGGAGAAAAAGGACAAAGAAAAGAAGAAATCAGGCGTCCACCTGGAGAACAAGGACAAAGAATTGAAAAAGAAGTCAGGCATCCACCTGGAGAACAAGGACAAAGAAAATAGAAGTCAGGCGTCCACCTGGAGAACAAGGACAAAGAAAAGAAGAAATCAGGCGTCCACCTGGAGAACAAGGACAAAGAATTAAAGAAGAAATCAGGCGTCCACCTGGAGAATGAGGATGAAGAATTAAAGAAGAAATCAGGCGTCCACCTGGAGAATGAGGATGAAGAATTGAAGAAGAAATCAGGCGTCCACCTGGAGAATGAGGATGAAGAATTGAAGAAGAAATCAGGCGTCCACCTGGAGAATGAGGATGAAGAATTAAAGAAGAAATCAGGCGTCCACCTGGAGAATGAGGATGAAGAATTGAAGAAGAAATCAGGCGTCCACCTAGAGAATGAGGATGAAGAATTGAAGAAGAAATCAGGCGTCCACCTGGAGAATGAGGATGAAGAATTGAAGAAGAAATCAGGCGTCCACCTGGAGAATGAGGATGAAGAATTAAAGAAGAAATCAGGCGTCCACCTGGAGAATGAGGATGAAGAACTGAAGAAGAAATCAGGCGTCCACCTGGAGAATGAGGATGAAGAATTAAAGAAGAAATCAGGCGTCCACCTGGAGAATGGGGATGAAGAATTGAAGAAGAAATCAGGCGTCCACCTGGAGAATGAGGATGAAGAATTAAAGAAGAAATCAGGCGTCCACCTGGAGAATGAGGATGAAGAATTAAAGAAGAAATCAGGCGTCCACCTGGAGAATGAGGATGAAGAATTAAAGAAGAAATCAGGCGTCCACCTGGAGAATGAGGATGAAGAATTAAAGAAGAAATCAGGCGTCCACCTGGAGAATGAGGATGAAGAATTAAAGAAGAAATCAGGCGTCCACCTGGAGAATGAGGATGAAGTATTAGAAATCAGGCGTCCACCTGGAGAATGAGGATGAAGAATTAAAGAAGAAATCAGGCGTCCACCTGGAGAATGAGGATGAAGAATTGAAAAGGCAATCAGGCGTCCACCTGGAGAATAAGGGAATGCAATTGAAGGATCAGCAGTCAGGCGCCCACCTGAAAAATAGAATGGCAATGTAGTTTGACATTACGGGTTGAAGTCAAAAGCCCGCCCATATGAGAAAGGAGCACACGTAAAGTCAATAAAGCAGAAGAGTCCAACCAAATCCCCAGCAAGAAATAACAAGAGTCCCAAACAAATAAAGGAAATATGAGACACAATGAAAGGAAATGCGGAACAAGTCAGAAGCAAAAGATGCCCGAGAGTCACCTAGACATCAAGACAACAAGAAAATGCAAGGGCAGGATCTAGATAATATTTTTTTTAATTCATATACCATAGTCTAGTTTAGCTTTTGTTTTACCTTTAAAGCAGGAGGTAATAAGGAGGTCAGCAAGCAGTAAAAGCAGCACGAAACAGCAGTAGTATCACAGTCCCATGGTAGTCCCAGCTACCCAAAACTTCCCGAACTACATTGACCTGATTCCTTTATAGCCAAGGATATGTAGGAAACCTTTGAAGCAGAGGTTCGGTCAAATCTTTCAAAAATGCTTCTCACAGAGTATTCGAACAGGCAAAAATCGCTCGTATCCGCTCAATTTATCTTTGCACGCAAACTCTTTGAGTTTCCGTACAAAGAGGGGCAGCTGTGAGCACGTGATTTTTGCCTCACAAAAAATACTCTAAAACAAATCAAAAATAAAACAAAATTCTCTTAGTATGCAATTTTTAGAATTTATGTGATGTTTATTAATTGTTTGTGTTTTGTCCGTAAATGTTTGCTTTGTTATAATTAAACGAAACTAAAATAAAAATACATGTTGCATGCATATTTAGGATTTAGTTATGAATTTAAGAATTTATTAAATTCAAAGAGAAAATCACAAAAAATATGCATTTATCTTATTTTTTTATTTAATTATGTCATTGTGTGATTAATGTTTTGTTTATGTGTTAATAGTTGTTAAAAAAGTAATTAATTTTTTTGTAAGAGTAATTTTGTTTTTATAATTAAAATTAGGATTTTTATAATTATAAATAAAATTAGGAAATGGAAAATAATTTATAAAGGTAAAATATCGGACCTGGATTGAAATCCAGGCCCAAACAAAATCACTTCCCCACAGCCCAATCCAAAAAAAAAACCATGTCCGGTCCAATTCAACCGAACCAAACGATGCTGTTTGGTCATATTTCAGCAAGGGCCGTTGGATTAAATCAATCCAACGGTTGATATTCTACAACCCTTACCCGTAACCCTTACCCGACCCATTGCCCCGATTCAGCCCGACTCTAATGTTAAACCAAACGACATCGTTTGGTTAAATGAACTGATCCTGATCGTGGATCAGGTTTGATCTGACGGTCATTATCAATCCACCTCATCCCTATATAAATCCAAATCCCTACCCCGGCCCCATAACTAAACACCCCCCCTCCTCTCCTGTTCATCGTCATCTCCGAAACACACCCCTAACCCTAGCCGCCCTAATTCCCCATTGCCTGAAACCCGGTGGCAACAACGCCACCGGTCACCTCCTAAACACCCTCGACTCCTCACAACCCCCACTTTACGGATCTAATATTAGTTTCCTTCGAATCAGATCACATAGTCTCGAATCTTCGATTGAAGGTTGGTCTGAAAAACCAACTTTCTCCGATGGCCTCCAAATTAACACCACAGTCTCCCCTGTCCATCCTCATCACGGATCTGTTGGTGGCATTGTTCGAATCCTCCTGGAACTGCTCGAATCTTCATTTGAAGATTCGAGTGAAACCTGACCCTATCCCAACCTACCTCAAACTCACACCAGTTATCCACCTGACCCCCCTCGTGCCTAGAACACCATTGGTTTGATTCGAATATACCTAGAAATGTTCGGATTTGAAATCAAAAAAAATATGAAACCCTAAAAATTTCCAGTCATGGAATCTGTTCAATTCAAGTGAGGGATTGAGGTCTAAGAGACTTTAATCGAAGTATTCTCAATTGAGAATACTTCGAATAAAGTCTGTTTAGCCTCAAAAAGATCTGAATTCAAAGTTAAGCTTGGGTCCGTATTCATTTGAAGATTCAGAGGTATTTTCTTATTTCTTTCTGTATTTTATGTGTATGTTGTTGCCTGTTTCAATAGCCTGTGTAATTTTCATATTTGTTCATTTAGTTCTGTGATTCTGTCTCATACCCATTCCTGTGATCAAATAATGGCATTTGTCTCTGTTTGTTATGTTTGTTTACAATGTGTGTAATCGACTCGATTATGTTCATCGATTAGTTACATTATGAATTCCCGTTTATGATAATGCTGATTGAAACAATCTGTTTACCTATTGTTTGTTGACGATTGTTATAGATAGTCAGTTAATTAGTCTTTGTCAATTAAATCATGCTTGTTTGTAAATCAATGAGTCTGTTAAATGGATGTTGTGTATGTATTGATTTCTGGGCATTTAGTTTCAGGCAATGTCAATACTGACAATGCCCCTACATTTATGCTAAATTCAATTTCAATTCAAATTTTGTTCTGTTAAGTTCTGTGTATTGTTAATATGTTTGTATGCAAGTTCAGTGTTCAAATCTGAATTTAGTTTTTGTCCATTAGCTATTAGACATTGGGTGTTGGATCAATTAGCTATCGTTGAAAAGACAGAATGTTTGTTTGATTTAGGAATTGGTTATTAGCTGCTAAACAGTTTAATTCAGATAAATCTGTTAAGGTTTAGGCAGTCTTTGGTCTAGGGCAGTAATAACAGTAATATTAAGGGATTTTCAAGGGTATTTATGGGATAGAAACAGTAGGGTAATGTGATAATAGTAGTGTGCTGATAGTGGAGTGATAATGGCTATTACTTAATGAGATAATGGGAAACAAAGGGTAATGGGAGTGCTGAAAATAAGGGAAAAAGTATCTTTAGTGGCTGATTTATTAAGAAATCAGCCTTAGTGTTATTTGGGTGGAGATTTCCTGATTTTTAAAAGAGAAAAGGGTCCAGGCAGCACTTAAGAGAAGGGGGACAGACCTGTATATAAAAGGGAGTTGGGATACAGAAGAAAAAAAGGAAGAAGAAGAAATTAAGAGAGGGAGATATACATATACACAGAGAGAGACAGAGAGAAAATCTGGACAGAAATTAAGAGAGGAATAGAGACACGGATAGAGAGAAGGACATTAAGAGAGAGAGGAAGAAAAAAGAAAAGAAATAGAAAAGAAAGCACACACACACACACAAAATCTAAAAAAAAATAGAAAAGAAAGAAGGAGAATCTGAAACAGTGTTTCTTGAATCTGTCCGGGTTTGTTTGTCGATATTGTTTGGTTTAAATCTGAAATTCTTCTTAATTTTCTGTTACTGATTGGTCTGGTTTCACGGGACTTGTTGTTTTTTTCTCAAAATCTGCTGCGTTATTGGTGTATTCTGTTGATTTTGTTGCTGCTGTCACTGCTGAAATTTACTTCTTCTACCCTCATTTCCAGGTACATATCTGTAAACTCATGTCATGAAAAGCTTTCAACATGACAAATAAATGAAGTTTGGAATTATAATTCTGTCTTCTATTCATTTAAGTTCATTAGTTTAAACTTCAGCTTTGTTTCATGTTGGTTAATTAGTAGTGAGTTCGACACGATGGCTATAAGTTAATCATCTTCTTTTGAAATTCGTATAAAGCTTTGTAATAATGTTGTCCATTTCGAAATCTCATTAGTATAGTTATATTTGAATTGTCAAGATAGGGAACATGGTAGAAAGTTGGCCATTATTTAAATTTTATGGTATTGTTAGTTAGGTACAGAATAGTATGGAAATATCAAGGAAAAATACGTTATTAGTCTATTTTGTTAATTAGTTAGTTGTTGTTTAAAGCTAGATGATGTTGGTTGCATTTTGTTATATATGGCGTAATAATGGTATGTAGAATCAATAGTTGAAAGATGCATTGATACAATCCGTTACGTTCACAGTGTTGGAATATGACGAAGGGTGTAGATGTATGTTTACGTTATAGGTAATATTATTTTATTAAATCGATTTGTATATTAGTTCTCTTTCTTAATAATAAATGGCCTACTTATCTAGGATTATAATTAGATCATTTTCTATAAATAATACATAAAAATCATGATAATAATTTGCAAAAATTGTAGATTTAGTATTTGTTGATGGCTTGTATAAGCAAGAGAGAATTGATTTAATTTTTATCTATCAAAACTTCAATCGTTGTAAGCAAATTGATCGGATAATTCGACCGTTGGACTAAAATTAGTAGCTAAGAAGGTCAAGTTTAGAAAATAAAAAATGTAATAAAAATTGGATATACAAATAGTGATCGCTCCAAATAGAATAATGAGTTTTTCTTCGAAAATATTAGTTTTGTTTATCCAATTAATTCTTTTCGAATCTTGCATATAATTCACCCTTTTCTAGGCTAATACCGTATTAACTAATAAAAAAAATGGTAAATTTAGTTGCGTGATACTTCGTTTTCCACACCATTATTTTTAAATAATTTTGAGGTATATATAATTCGCACATTAAAACATGCGATCAACGTCCAAAAGTTTCGAATTCTTTTCAAGAAATTTAAAGGCGTACAAATCAGAGATTTTCCATGACTTTCATATTTAAAATAATTGTTGAAATAAATGATTTGTGGGAAATTTATACTACCATCAAGAATGTTTGTGTGATTAGGGATACGTTCGCGTAACCTGATTATATTTCTGAAAGCAATTCGGATTATGCGTTCGCGCAACTTCGAGCGAACATTTAATAAAAAGGGGGTTCTTCGAAGAATATCAATATTAATTTCATATAACCCGAGATGTGCAGTTCACTATTTAATCATACAAGAGCAACGAACGTTCTTAATTTTAAGCACAATTTCGAACATAAGTCTATTTTTGTAATAAAATAAACAAGAAATAATATTATCAACTTTTCTGTGTACACGTATGCGGGGCACAATTCTCTACAAAAGGTATATAATATGAATATACGTACGCGTGATTCATTTACATAATTGTAAACAATCTAAACAAAAGCGGTAATAAAATTGGGCAACAAATAAAGATGTATTTAACAAATCAAAGCCAAATATAAAAATGGTTAAGCGACCGTGCTAGAACCACGGAATTCGGAAATGCCTAACACCTTCTTCCGGGTTAACAGAATTCCTTATTCAGGATTTCTAGTTCGCAGAATAACAAACAGAGTCATATTCTCCTCGATTCAGGGATTAAAACTGGTGACTTGGGACGCCTTAAAATTCCCAGGTGGCGACTCTGAAACAAACAAATAAATCCCGTTTCGATCGTCCTTTAATTGGAGAAAACTCCTTCGCACCCTAGGGGGGAGGCGGAAAAAGGAGGTGTGACAGTGGCCGCACTAGATTTTGTGTGGTCCGCGGTGAAGAACATTTCACTGGTCCGACTTTGGAAGCCTATATCTATTGATCTACAAGAAATTTTGAGATTATTCAAAAACAATAGTTGTAGCCCTTCGTGTCTAGTTTCCATAAAACTAAAGAAATCATCATTTGGACATTCGTAGAGAACGTTATGGCCAAAATACTAAAGCATGTCACTGCAGTCCACATGGGAGTTGTGCGGCCGCAGTTGATTTTGTGTGGTCCGCACAGGGCAGCTAAAAGAAGTATATTAAGACGGGATTTTCAATTATTTTTCATTTTTCAAAACCCCAAAAATATAAAAGGCAATTTTTCAAATAACTTTTCTTCTCCAAAATATTGGCAAGTGATTTCTAACTCGTTTTCTTCAATCATTAACATCTTTTAACATGATTTCAACTCAAAATCAATGATTTTCATGGGGAAAATTGGGTGTTTTGGGTAGAACTTAGGTTTTTCAAAAATTGGGGATTTGGAACTCGATTTGAGGTTCGATTTCAAAATAAATTATATATTTGGGTTTGTGGGGGAATGGGTAATTGCGTTTTGGTTCGAACCTCGGGTTTTGACCACGTAGGCCGGGGGGCGAGTTTTGACTTTTGGGTAAATTTTAAAAAACTCATTTTCATGCATTGGGATTGATTCATTTCGCATTTATTGATGTAATTAAGTAACTTGTGGCTAGATTCGAGCCAATTGGTGGTGGAATCAAGGGGTAAATCTATAGTTGAATCGTGAATTGTGTTCGTGGCATCGAGGTAAGTATTTGGTCTAACCTTAGCTTGAGGGATTAGGAGTTGTGTCTTATTTGCTACATGTAAATTGTGGAGTATGACGTATAGGAATGGTGACGAGTATCTATACGTTGGTGTCAAGCATGCCCGTGAGTCTTGTATTATAATTGTTATGACTCCGTTGTGGTTTATTTCACTTCATATGTTATTATCACCATTGTTCCCTTGTCGGGATGTTTGTTTGATATTAATGATCCCTTGCCAGGATGTTTGTTTTGATAGTATTGTTCCCTTGCCGAGATGTTATTGAAATATCATTATTCCCTTGCTGGGAAGTTGTTATATTACTCTTGTTCCCTTGCATGGATTCCTTGTGATTATTGTTGGCTTGTAAATAGAAGCAGGTGGTATGCCTACCACAAGATATAATGAAATAGGAGTGGGTGGTACGCCTACCACAAGATATGATGAAATAGAAGCGGGTGGTACGCTACCAAAAGATATGATGAAATGGGAGTGGGTGGTATGCCTACCACAAGATATGATGAAATGGGAGCGGGTGGCATGCCTACCACAAGATAAATGAAATGGGAGCGAGTGGCACGCCTTCCATGAGATAAATGAAATGGGAGTGGGTGGCACGCCTGCCACAAGATACAGAAATTGGGATCGGGTTGCACGCCTGCAACAAGATGTGAAAAGAAAGTGAAATCTGCTTTTGTTTTCCTTATTCTTATTAGTGGTTGGATTTTGATTCCTTTATAGTTCTCTTGGTATTCTGTTTTACCTGTTTTCCCCGAAGCATGTTTCCCCTTCCCATCTTTATTTGTTTATTCTGCTTTACTTTCCGTTGTATATTATATAACTGCACAGGTTTATTTGGTAGTCAGGTCCTAGCCTCGTCACTACTTTGCCGAGGTTAGGCTAGACACTTACCAGCACATGGGGTCGGTTGTGCTGATACTACACTTTGCACTATATGTAGATCTTGGAGCAGCTTTCGGACCGTAGTGTGGAGGCTACGTTCAGTCCACGCGAAAATCCAAGGTAGACCTGCAGGTGTCCGCAGGCCCTGGCTTCTCATCTATTCCTATTTCCTGTTTCATTTTCCTTTTATTCAGAAATAGTGTATTACCATTTTCTTCAGACTTTGTATCTAGTAATCTTTTAGACTGTCTCTAACACTGTGATACCATGTTTTGGGTGGTTACAGCTTAATTATTTGTAATAGATGCATTTTTCATAAATCTTATTGTTGTCTTCCGCTTAATTTTGAATTTCTGTTATTACCACGTCATCGTCTTATATTTGTTAAAAAGAAATAATTGGTTAATAAAGTAATAAGATTAAAGGTTTGGCTTGCTTAACTCACATTATTAGGAGCCATCACGACTCCCAAGGGTGGGAAATCCGGGTCGTGACAAGTTGTTATCAGAGCTCTAGGTTACATGGGTCTCACAGTTCACAGACAAGCTTAGTAGAGTTTGAGGGATCGGTATGGAGACGTCTGTATTTATCCTCTAGAGGCTATAGAGTAAGGAAGAACTTCACTTTTATTCTTTCCTATCATGCGGTGTGGTTCCTCAATGCTAATTAAATTTCTACTTTGTTCTTTCGCAGATGGCGCGAACACGTGCTTCCTCATCCACTGACCAACAGCCCGAGCCCCTAGCAGCAGCTTCCACGAGGGGTAGAGGGCAAGGCTAAGGCCGTGCTAGAGGCCGGGGTAGGGGTAGAGCTCAGCCCCGAGAAGCAGTACCAGCGGCGGAGCCTCGAGTTGATTTTGATGATGAGGTTCCGGCCCCAGCAGTTCCGGTTGGCCCAGCTCAGGTCTCAGAGGGGTTTATTGCTACCCCAGTTCTTCAGGATGCTCTTGTCCGTCTAGTGGGCCTTATGGAGAGTGTCACCCCGGCAGGTTTACCTCCTATAGCACCAGTCATCTCTCAGGCCGAAGGAGGAGTCCAAACTCCTGCTACTCGTACTCCGAAGTAGGTAGCTCCCCAGATTCAGACTCCAGCGGTTCAGCTAGTTGGAGCAGTTCAGCTGGGTGTGGTAGCTCCGACCGGTGATGGAGCACCTATGTCTGTCGATGCTTTATGGAGTCTAGATAGGTTCACCAAGCTCTTTACTACTACTTTTAGCAGTGCATCTACTGAGGATCCCAAAGATTATCTAGACAACAGCCACGAGGTTCTCAAGAACATAGGGATAGTTGACACCAATGGGGTCGATTTTGCTACTTTTCGCTTGTCTGGATCCGCCAAGACTTGGTGGAGGGATTTCTATTTGGCTAGACCAACTGAATCGCCAGCTTTGACTTGGGAGCAGTTTACTCAGCTATTTCTAGAGAAGTTTGTCCCCATCACTTAGAGAGAGACCTATCAGAGGCATTTTGAGCATCTCCAGTAGGGTTCTATGACTATTACCCAGTATGAGACCAAATTCATCGACTTGGCTTGTCATGCTCTTATCATACTTCCCACCGAGAGAGAGAGGGTGAGGAGGTTTATTGATGGTCTTATTCAGTCGATTCGTCTTCAGATGGCTAGGGAGACTGGAAGTGAGATATCTTTCCAGGAGGCGGCCAATGTGGCCGGGAGAGTAGAGATGGTTCTATCACAAGGAGGTGGTCATGGGTTGGACAAGAGGCCTCGTCATTCAGGTAGATTCAGTGGTAACTTATCTGGAGGTAGGGATTCATATGGTATGGGCCATCCTCCCAGGCCTTTCAAGTTAGTACTTCAGGTTTTTTACGGTGCTTCAGGTGGCCATGGTTCTTAGATGCAGTAATCTGATCAGCATTCCTACAGTGCATTGCCAGATCCTATCGGTGCACCGCCGCTTCAGAGTTTCCAAGGTCGTCAGCCCCAACAGTCGAGGGCTTGTTTTACTTATGGAGACACGAGGCACATTGCCAGGTATTGCCCTCGAGCTTCGAGTAGTTCTCCGCATCAGGGTTCCCCTAATATGGTTCAGGCATTAGGTGTTCCACAGGCTGCCCAGCCAGCTAGAGGTGGGGGTAGAGGTGCTAGAGGTGGAGGTAGAGGTGCTAGAGGTGGAGCTCAGACAGCTAGATGTGGAGGCCAGCCAATAGCAGGCCGTCCTAGAGATGTAGTTCAGGGTAGTAGGGCCCAGCCCTGATGTTATGCTCTTCCAGCCAGGCCCGAGGCTGAGGCTTCTAATGCAACTATTACATGTACGGTTCTGGTTTGTGATTGAGATGCTTCAGTGTTATTTGATCCAGGGTCTACGTACTCGTATGTGTCCTCTTATTTTGCTCCATATCTGGTCATTCCTAGTGATTCTTTGAGTGATCCTATTTATGTGTCTACGCTAGTGGGTGATTCTATTGTGGTAGATCGAGTCTATCGTTCATATATAGTTGTGATTGGGGGTCTTGATACTCGTGTAGATTTGTTGCTTCTAAACATGGTTGATTTCGATGTTTTATGAATGGATTGGTATCACCTTACCACGCTATCTTGGACTATCATGCCAAGACTGCGACTATAGCTTTACTGGGTTTGCCTTGTTTAGAGTGGAGAGGGACTCCTGGTCATTCTGCTCGTAGTGTTATCTCTTATGTGAAGGCTCGACGCATGGTCAAGAAAGGGTGTTTAGCCTATTTGGCATATGTTCGTGATTCTAATGTTGAGGTTCCTTCTATTAATTCTATGACCATTGTTCCTGAGTTTATTGAGGTATTCCCTTCTGACCTTCCGAGTATGTCACCCGATAGGGATATTGACTTTTGCATTAATTTGGCTTTACTGAGCCCATTTCTATCTCGCCGTATCGTATGGCCCCGCCTGAGTTGAAAGGGTTGAAGGAGCAGTTGCAAGACTTGCTTGAGAAGGGTTTCATTAGGCTGAGTGTTTCGCCTTGGGGTGCACCTGTGTTGTTTGTTAAGAAGAAGGACGGATCGATGAGAATGTGTATTGATTACCAGCAGTTGAACAAGGTTACAATCAAGAATAAGTATCCATTTCCGAGGATTGATGATTTGTTTGATCAGCTTCAGGGTGCCAAGGTATTTTCGAAGATTGACTTGAGATCTGGCTACCATCAGTTGAGGATTAGGGCATCCGATGTCCCTAATATAGCTTTCTGCGACGTGCATTATGAGTTCTTAGTTATGTCATTCGGGTTGACAAATGCCCTAGCAGCTTTCATGGATTTGATTAACCGAGTGTTCAGGCCTTATTTGGATCATTCGTGATAGTCTTCATTAATGATATTTTGATATATTCCCGCAGCCGGGAGGAGCATGAATAGCATCTTAGAGTGGTTCTTCAGACCTTGAGGGATAGTCAGTTATATGGTAAGTTCATGAAGTGTGAGTTCTGGTTGAGTTTAGTTGCATTCCTAGGTCATGTTGTATCAGCGGAGGGTATTCAAGTTGATCGAAGAAGATTGAGGCAGTCAAGAACTGGCCTAGACCAGCATCAGCTATCGAGATTCGGAGTTTCTTGGTATTGGCAGGCTACTATCACTAGTTCGTAGAGGGGTTTATCTATCGGAGCCCCGATGACTAGGTTGACCCAGAAGGGTGCCCAGTTCATATGGTCTGATGAGTGTGAGGCGAGTTTTAAGAAGCTCAAGACAGCTCTGACTATGGCATCAGTGTTGGTTTTTCCCACAGGTTCAGGGCCTTATACAGTTTATTGTGATGCATCTCGTATTGGACTTGGTGCAATATTGATGCAGGATGGCAAGGTCATTGCCTATTCTTTGCGGCAGTTGAAGATTCATGATAAGAATTATCTGGTTCATGATTTGGAGTTGGCAGCCATTGTTCACGTGTTGAAGATTTGGAGGCATTATCTGTATGGCGTGGCATGTGAGGTGTACATGGATCACAAGAGTCTTCAGTATTTGTTCAAGCAAAAGGAGTTGAATTTGAGGCAGATGAGGTGGTTGGAGTTGTTGAAAGATTATGAAATCACCATCTTACATCATCCGGGAAAGGCCAATGTGGTAGCCGATGCTTTGAGTAGGAAATCAGCCAGTATGGGCAGTCTTGCTTATATTCTGGTCGGTGAGAGACCGCTTGCTTTGGATGTTCAGGCTTTGGCCAATCAGTTCATGAGGTTGGATGTTTCTAAGCCCAATCGTGTGTTAGCTTGCACGGTCGCTCGTTCATCTTTATTGGAGCGTATCCATGATCGGCAGTATGATGATCCCCATTTGTGTGTCCTTAGAGACACGATGCAGCACGGAGGTGCCAAGTAGGTTACCTTAGGTGATGATAGAGTTTTGAGATTGCCGGGTCGAGTTTGTGTGCCTAATGTGGATGGGCTCCGAGAGTTGATTTTAGAGGAGGCCTATAGTTCCAGGTACTCTATTCATCCGGATGCCGCTAAGATGTATCAGGATTTACGGCATCATTATTGGTGGAGATGAATGAAGAAGAACATCGTTGCATATGTGGCTCGGTGCTTGAATTGTCAGCAGGTCAAGTATGAGCATCAGAGGCCTGGTGGTTTGTTCCAGAAGATTGAGATTCCTGAGTGGGAATGGGAGCAGATCACTATGGACTTCGTTGTTGGACTCTCGCAGACTCGGAGGAAGTTTGACGCAGTATAGGTCATTGTTGATAGGCTGACCAAGTCAGCGCATTTCATTCATGTGGCAGTATCCTATTCTTCCGAGAGGTTAGCTGTGATTTATATTCGGGAGATTGTTCGTCTTCATGGTGTTCCCAAGTCTATCATTTCGGACTGAGGTATGCAATTTACCTCACGTTTCTGGAGAGCAGTTTAGCGAGAGTTGGGCACGAGGGTTGAGTTGAGCACATTGTTTCATCCTCAGTCAGACGGGCAAACCGAGCGGATTATTCAGATTTTGGAAGATATGCTCCGAGCTTGTGTCATTGACTTTGGAGGCTCGTGGGATCAGTTTTTGCCCTTAGCAATGTTTGCCTACAACAACAGCTACCAGTCGAGTATCTATATGGCTACTTATGAGGCTTTATATGGTAGGCAGTGTTGGTCTTTGGTTAGATGGTTTGAGCCGAGAGAGGCTCGGTTGTTGGGTACGGATCTGGTTCAGGAGGCCTTGGACAAGGTCAAGATTATTTAGGATAGGCTTCGTACAACTCCGTCCAGGCAAAAGAGTTATGCTGACCACAAGGTTCGTAATTTGGCATTCATGGTCGATGAGCGGGTATTGCTTCGAGTGTCACCTACGAAGGGCGTGATGCAATTTGGGAAGAAAGGCAAGCTTAGCCCTAGGTTCATTGGCTCGTTTGAGATTCTTGATCGAGTGGGTGAGGTGGCTTATAGACTTGCATTACTGCCGAGCTTATCAGCCGTGCATCCAGTGTTTCATATGTCCATGCTTCGGAAATATCACGGTGATTTATCCCACGTGTTAGATTTCAGCACTGTCTAGTTGGACAAGGACTTGTCCTATAAGGAGGAGTCGGTAGCTATTCTAGACCGGCAGGTTCGTCGGTTGAGATTGAAGAGTTTTCCTTTTGTTCGTGTTCAAGGGAGAAGTCAGCCCGCTAAGGCATCGACCTGGGAGTCCGAGTCCGATATTCGGAGCTGTTATCCCCATCATATTCCCGACTCAGGTACTTCCTTCTTATGTTCGTTCGAGGACGAACGCTTGTTTTAGAGGTGGAGAATGTGATGACCTAAAAGGTCATCACTTGTGTTGCAAGTGAATTCAGTGTTCCGAGGCCTAAAAACCTCCCTTTTACCCCACCTTGATTTACGTGCGTGGTCCGGACCTATATCCGGAAATCCTTCTATGTGAAAATATGAGAAATAGAAATTTTAGAGTTAAAAATTTGATTATGATTGACTTTGGTCAACATTTTTAGCAAATGGACCTGGATCCGTGTTCCGACGATCCCAGGAGCTCTGCAGTAAAATATGGGACATGGGCGTATGCCCGGAAATGAATTCTGGGGTCCCAAGCCTTAGAAATCAATTTTTGAAAGAAATTATTATACTGAATTATCTAAGAAATAAAGAAAAGAATTAATGTTTGAAACCATTGTTATCGGGCCTGTATTTTGGTTCCGGAGCCCGGTACAAACTTGTTATAGTATTTGAAAGATAACTGTGAAATTTGGTGAAAACGGAGTTTATTTGACGTGAGTTGGACTTCCGATTGAAGAGTTATGAACTTTGAGAGTTCTTGATGAAAATGTTGAGTTTTGAGGTTTAATTCATGATTTTACATGCACACTTGATTTGGAATTCCGAGGACTCGGGTGAGTTTTGGGTAGGTTCTGGGATGTCTTAGGCTTAAACACACAGTTGTTGCAAGTTCAGAGAAATGGAAGGCCTCTGAACAAACCAGTGCAGTCTGCACGAAAACGAATGCTGCTGCAGAGGGGCTTGTGCGGCCGCACTGGATTTTGTGCGGACAGCGGTGAGGCTTTGTGGCCGCACTACATTCTGTGAGGTCCAAGGTGAAGAACATTTCACTGGTCCGACTTTGGAATCCTATACACGAAATTTTGAGATTATTCAAAAACAACAGTTGTAACCCTTCGTGTCTAGTTTCCAGAAAGATAAAGAAATCATCATTTGGACATCTGTAGGGAACGTTATGGCCAAAATACTAAAACATGTCACTGCAATCCACATGGGAGTTGTGCGGCCGCAGTTGATGTTGTGCGGTCCGCACAGGGCAGTTAAAAGTAGTATATTAAGACGGGATTTTCACTTATTTTTCATTTTTCAAAAACCCAAAAATATATGAGGCAATTTTTCAAATAGCTTTTCTTCTCCAAAACATTGGTAAGTGATTTCTAACTCGTTTTCTTCAATCATTAACATCTTTTAACACGATTTCAACTCAAAATCAATGATTTTCATAGGGGAAATTGAGTATTTTGGGTAGAACTTAGGTTTTTCAAAAATTGGGGATTTGGACCTCGATTTAAGGTCCGATTTCAAAACAAATTATATATTTGGGTTTGTGGGGGAATGGGTAATCGCGTTTTGGTTCAAACCTCAGATTTTGACCACGTGGGCCCAGGGGCGAGTTTTGACTTTTGGGTGAAATTTTGAAAAACTCATTTTCATGCATTGGGGTTGATTCATTTAGCGTTTATTGATGTAATTAAGTAACTTGTGGCTAGATTCGAGCCAATTGGTGGTGGAATCAAGGGGTAAAACTATAGTTGAATCGTTAATTGTGTTCGTGGCATCGAGGTAAGTGTTAGTCTAACCTTAGCTTGAGGGATTAGGAGTTGTGTCTTATTTGCTACATGTTAATTGTGAAGTAGGATGTATAGGCATGGTGACGAGTATTTATGTGTTGGTGTAAAGCATGCACGTGAGTCTTGTATTATAATTGTTATGACTCTGTTGTGGTTTATTGCACTTCATATGTTATTATCGCCATTATTCCCTTGCCGGGATATTTTTTTGATATTAATGATCCCTTACCAGGATGTTTGTTTTGATAGTATTGTTCCCTTGCCGAGATGTTGTTGAAATATCATTGTTCCCTTGCCAGGAAGTTGTTATATTACTCGTGTTCCCTTGCCGGGATTCCTTGTGATTATTATTGACTTGTAAATGAGAGCGGGTAGTACACCTACCATAAGATATAATGAAATGGGAGTGGGTGGTACGCCTACCACAAGATATGATGAAATGGAAGCGGGTGGTACGCCTATCACAAGATATGATAAAATGGGAGTGGGTGGTACGCCTACCACAAGATATGATGAAATGGGAGTGGGTGGCACACCTACCACAAGATAAATGAAATGGGAGCGAGTGGCACGCCTGCCACGAGATAAATGAAATGGAAGCCGGTGGCACGCCTGCCACGATATATAGGAATTGGGATGGGGTTGTACGCCTGCAAGAAGATGTGAAAGGAAAGTGAAATCTGCCTTTGTTTTCCTTATTCTTGTTAGTGGTTGGATTTTGATTCCTTTATAGTTCTCTTGGTTTTCAGTTTTACCTGTTTTCCCCGAAACATGTTTCCTCTTCCCATCTTTATTTGTTTATTTTACTTTACTTTCCGTTGTATATTATATAACTGCACAGGTTTATTTGGTAGTCTGGTCCTAGCCTCGTCACTACTTCGCCGAGGTCAGGCTTGACACTTACCAGCACATAGAGCCAGTTGTGCTGATACTACACTCTGCACTATATGTAGATCCCGAAGCAGCTTTCGAACGTAGTGTGGAGGCTACCTTCAGTCCACGCGGAGATCCAAGGTAGACAGGCGTTCGCAGGCCCTGGCGTCTCCTCTATTCCTATTTCCTGTTTCATATTCCTTTTATTCAGAAATAGTGTATTGTCATTTTCTTTAGACTTTGTATGTAGTAATATTTTAGACTGTCTGTGACACTGTGACACCAGGTTTTGGGTGGTTAAGGCTTAAGTATTTGTAATAGATGCATTTTTCATAAATCTTATTGTTGTCTTCCGCTTAAATTTGAATTTCCGTTGTTACCACCTCATCGTCTTATATTTGTTAAAAAGAAATAATTGGTTAATGAAGTAAATGGATTAAAGGTTTGGCTTGCCTAGCTCATATTAGTAGGCGTCATCACGACTCCCGATGGTGGAAAATCCGGGTCGTGACATTGATACCCAGGTTTTCTCTCACATATTTCAAATATGTATATATATACTTCCAAAATAGTGCATGAACATCATCAAGTATTTTTCTTAATTTTTTCTATAATTTTTAAAGATTTTTAATTAATTTATTCCCATATTTTATTATGAAAATAATCATTAATTGCAACACAAATTATTTCTATAATAATTTTATCATCTAATTTCACCATTTGCATCGAGATTAGTTTTTAAATACTTTAGCATATTTATCATAAATATATTTGCATTTTAAGGCTAGAATTGCACATTTTGCAATAATAGCCCATATGTACTTATAATTACATTATTTATGCAAAAATAATCCTTTATATTTTTATAGTGTTACATAATTATTTTAAATCATTTTTTAGGCAGCACTGCTATTTTTTATTTATTTATTATTTTTATAAATTACTTTATTTAATAAATTGGATATTTAAAATCTGGCCCCATTTTTATTTAAATTCGGACCTAGACCAACCCCAATTTACCTAGTCCAATTACCCCTGGCCTAAAACCATTAGTCCAGCTCCCATACCCATTTTAATATCCGATCCAGGACCCTTTAAATCAAGACCGTTGATCTTAGATCAACGGTCCACAATACACCAACCCCTTTAATTATATCCTACTAGAAACCCTACTCAATTCCCTCTAAACCGTGATGCCCTTAAACTCTCTGAACACCCTCTCAATATCTATCAAACTCTAGCGCTGTCACCCTCAAATATCTCCTATTGCGGCTCAAATATGAAATCAATCCATAATTTACTTACCTATCTTGTGATACTCTATCATTATATGCTCGTCTATGGTATTACTTAGATTCTTGCCCTACTTTTGGCAAGAACTACCTCAATAACGGGTAGATTCACCCTGATTCTGTGAAGATTTGGATGATCTTCCATCCATATACATGATTTATTGAATGATTCTTGCATCTGTGGTCCGATTCAAAGCATCTATCTCAACTAGGGTTTGAGACCTTTGCTTGTTCTTTACTGATCTCTGATTGATACTCTTTCCTTTCTCGTATTTGACTAATATTTTCCTTATTTCTGTTTAATCTAACGTGTTTCATTTATTTTTACCGTATTTTGCCCTAAATTAGGATTTCAGATCTTTTCTGTTTCGATTCTGTGTTTCCTTTTGAATAATCTCCCATCAATGTTCGTTTTATGCAAACTTGTGGTTATTTGCTTTATTCTCTGTTGATTTTGGGATTTACTTAAATTAGGGTTTCAGACCCTTTTACTTGAACCAAATCTGATATTCCTTTTCGTTATATGCTTTATGTGACTCTTTACCTTTTCCCCACTGAGTTTGTGTATCTTCACGTAACGTTTAGGGTCTAATTTTACTAATTTAAATGCTTACCTTTATAGTGTTCGATGAATTGGTTTTCCATGTTTATGTGTTTAATTCCTACATTATTTAAACCCTTCCCCTTTCCCCTTGAGGGAAGACTCGAACTCTCCTATTCTCACTACTAAAACTTAAGCTCTCTCTCTCTTGCCCCTGTTCTGATTTTTGCACTAAGTGCCTATTGTTTGGCTAGCTGAAACCCAAGGCCAAATTACTCTGGAATTTAACTATTAATGCACCTTTACTTGCTTTCTTCTCAACTGGTATGCCCTAACCTTTGCAATTTCTTTCTCTATGTTTTGTGTGACTAGCCTCTTTCAATTCCTATCATGATTCTGTCCTTTATCTGGTAATTTGATAATACTGTTAACTTAAGACTAAGTTATTTAGAATAACAGGAATCCTATTATATGTTGGTTTAATGTTTGATCTGTTCGTCAGTTTTATACATGTTCTGAACTATGGGCATGTAATCAAGTATGTTTGTGCTTAACTCATCTGTCCTGTCTTTTCAATTCAAATGTTTTCTACCTAATTTCTTCTATGACTAAGACATGACTGTTTCAAATGCTAGCATAAGCACTTATCTTACTTCACCATGTTCAAACTGTATGTTGAACCTGAACCGAGTGTTCGGGGCGCCTTTCGGCTTTGGAGCCATTTTGTTTGCAAAAATATCGAGCTTCCTTGAAATGCAAAATGCTTTTGGGAAGTATTCTTTGATTACTTGGTACAAGTATACATTTTTTTGTTGCGGGCTCGGTTGTTCTATGGGGGCACGGTTTGTCCGACCGTTTGGCCCGGTACATTACTTTCCTATTGAGCCCCCATTTGGCATATCTTGGCTTCTCCGAGTAGGTGACCTTCCGGGGGATGGCCCCCAGTATTTGAGGTTTGTTTCAAAAGAAGCCTTGAGTACTTGTTGGATCAGCCTTAGGTAGCATATATATGTTTCCTCATTAAACACCTTGCCGGTAAAACACTTTTTGGGATAAAAACCCGGTCGAAGGAAAAGAGTGCAACGCATGCTTTTTGAAACCTAAGACCATCGAGTTGGAGAGTTCTTTGGTAGTTTCGATCGAATACATGTGCTTGGGTCTGTGTAGAATATGATTGAATGATAAAAGAAACGGTCATACCTTAGTGTAGAATGTGTCGGCGATGTTCCGAGCCCTGATATGTTTTAGCTGCTTATGATGAGGACGCGGTACGGTCCCTATTTTATTTAGTCGAGAATAACTGAGGGTGTAGCTTGTTATCACTATTTTCCTATTTATTTATCCTTCAGCTTTTTCGAAGGTGGAGGTACCGGTGTCAGGGTGACAAAGAGCCCAAAGTCCTCCAATTTTCCCTCGGACATCTTAGCAGTAGTATCGATTTAGCATTGATATTTTCCAATTGCTTGGAAGCAGCTCGCCTTCCATGGTAACGAGCTTGTAGGACCCCTTGCCGATTACTCTGAGGACACGGTACGGTCCTTCCCAATTTTGGCCTAGCTTTCCTTCATTAGGATTTTGGGTGTTGAGGGTGAGTTTCCTTAGGACTAACTCCCCGACTCCGAGATATCAGAGGTTTGTTCTCCTGTTATAATATCTTTCAATCATTTGCTTTTAGGCAGCCATTCGGACTAGCAAGGCTTCTCTTTTTTCATATAATAGTTCGAGGGTCGTAGTCATGGCCTTGTTGTTCGAGCTTTCAGTGGTGTGTCAGAATCTGGCGCTTGATTTCCTGACCTCCACTAGTATTAGAGCATCGACTCCATACACTAGAGAGAAAGGTGTTTCCCCTGTGCTTGATTTTGAAGTTGTCCGGTATGCCCATAGCACTTCGGGCAGTATTTCTCTCCATCTTCCCTTGGCGTTTTCCAACTTCTTTTTTAAGTTTTAGATGATGGTGTTGTTAGTGGACTCGACTTAACCGTTTGCAAACAGGTGGTAAGGCGTCAACAGGATTCTCTTGATTTTATGATCCACAAGGAATTATGTTATTTTTCTTCTAATGAAATGCCTCCTATTATCGAAAGTTATCTCGGAAGGAATCCCGAATCGGCATATAATGTGGTCCTAGATGAAGTCAATGACTTCTTTCTCCCTTACTTTCTAGAAGGTCTGCGCTTCCACCCTTTTTGAGAAATAGTTAGTCATAAATAGAATAAATTTATCTTTACTTGGTGCCGTCGGTAGAGGTCCGACGATGTCCATTCCCAATTTTATGAACGGCCATGGCGATAAGAACGAATGTAGTTGTTCGCCGGGTTGGTGAATCATAGGGGAAAATCTTTGGCATTTCTCGCACTTTTGGACGAATTCCTTAGTGTCTTTTTCCATGATGTCCCAGTAGTAGCCTGCCCTATCACCTCTCGGACTAAGGAATCGGTGCCGGAGTGGTTTCCGCAAGTACCCTCGTGAATTTCTCGGAATACATAATCCGTGTCTCCCGGTCCCAGACATACTGTCAGGGGGCCATCAAAGGTTCTTCTGTACAGAGTCTCGTTTTCGTCGAGCAAGAATAGGGCTGCTTTGGTTCGCAAGACCCTCGATTCCTTCGAGTCTACGGGTAGTTTCCCATCTTTCAGGTAGTCAATATATTTGTTTCTCCAATGCCATGTTGGGCTGGTGGAGTTGATCTCTACACGGCCTTCTTCGACCACCGATTTGGATAGCTGAACGATGGCCCCGGGGAGTAGGTCATCTTCTTCAGCTGATGATCCCAGGTTTGCGAGGGCATCAGCCTCGCTGTTCTGGTCCCGAGGTATGTAGACCAGGGTCAATTCTTTGAAATGGCGCAATGTGACTTGGATTTTGTCCAAGTATCTTCGCATCCTGTCTTCTTGGACCTCGAAGCTCCTATTTACCTGATTTACTACAAGGAGTGAATCGCACTTTGCTTCGACGATCTCAGCTCCTAGGCCTTTGGCCAATTATAGTCCTGCAATCATAGCCTCATACTCGGCTTCTTTGTTAGTCAATTTTGTAGTTTCTATAGATTGCCTGATTATGCCGCCCATAGGCGGCTTTAGAACTATACCGAGCCCAGATCCCCTTACGTTAGTGGCGCCATCAGTGAACAGGGTCCATACCCCGGAAGACATGCCTGATTTTAGTAAAAGTTCCTTTTCTACCTCGGGCATGAGAGATGGTGAGAAGTCGGACACGAAGACCACCAGAATTTGGGACTTGATGGCCATTCGGGGTTGATACTCGATATCATACCCCCTGAGTTCGATGTCCCATTTGGCCAATTGACCCGATAGGGTTTCAGGTTTTGCGATGCGCTTATTACGTCAAGAGCTAATTTTTCTAGGTGCGGATACCTGGTTTTGGCATCCCCCAGGGTCAGACTTACATCATAAACGGTAAATTGCGTACCTCGCTCTTCTCGAACTAGCACACCACTTACCGCTATTTCGGATATGGCATAGATATAGCATTTCATCCTCCTTTTGGCGTGTAGAGCAAAGGCGGACTAGTCAAATACCACTTCAGTTTCTCTAAGGCGTGTTGGAGAAGAAATGGTGATTCCTGTCCGACAACCTCGATATGAATCTATCTAGAGCCGCTATTCGCCCCGTCAGTTGTTGCACAGCCTTTAAACTATTTACCACCGTAATTTCCTCGATTTCCTTGATTTTGTTGGGGTTGATCTCGATTTCCCTGTTAGATACCATGAAGCCTAAGAATTTGCCTGAACCCACTCCAAAGGCACATTTCTCGGGGTTAAGTTTCATGTTGTAACTTCTGAGGATATCGAATGTTCCTGCAAATGAGTCAAATGGTCCCCTGCGCGCAATGATTTAACTAGCATGTCATCAATATAAACTTCCATGGATTTTCCTATTTGATGCTCGAACATTTTATTAACTAGGCGTTGGTACGTGGCCCTGCGTTTTTCATCCCGAAGGGCATTACATTGTAACAGTAGGTACAATACTTTGTGAACGAAGTCTTTTCCCTTTCCTCGGGGTTCATCTGAATTTGGTTATACCCCGAGTAGGCATAGATAAAGGTGAGGGTCTCATGGCCGGCCGTAGCATCGATCAGACGATCGATATTGGGCAATGGAAAAGAATTCTTGGGGCACACCTTATTTAAATCTTTATAATCTACGCGCATCCTTAACTTATTTTCCTTTTTGGGCACTACCACTACATTGTCCAGCCATTCAGGATACTTTACCTCTCTGATAGACCCTATTTTAAGGAGTTTCGTTACCTCATCCTTGATGAATGCGTGTTTACTTCGGACTGGGGTCTTCTTTTTTGCTTCACCGGTTTACACCTGGGGTCGACACTCAATCAGTGGATGATTATTTCCGGTGGGATTCCTGTCATATCTAAATGGGACCAAGCAAAACAGTCGATGTTGTTAACAAGGAATTGAATGAGTTTTTTCCTGAGTTCGGGGGTTAATCTCGTTCCCAGGTATACCTTCCGATCCGGGAGATTCTCAATCAAAATAGCTTGCTCCAGTTCTTCAACTGTCAATTTCGTTGAATCTGACTCTTCAGGGGCAACGAATGTACGAGGGGTGAAGAAATCTTCCTCATCATTCTCGGGAGTATGTATGCTCCTAGACTCATCTGAGGTGGAGTGTATGGAGCTTAATGCCTCCTGGTAAACTGCGAACATTTCTTTTGTCGCATGTTGTTCTCCATATATGGTTGTTATACCATCCTTTGTTGGAAATTTTATCATCTGGTGTACAGTCGATGGTACTTCCCTCATGCTGTGTATTCATGGTCTGCCGAGCAATGCATTATACACCATATCATCGCCGATAACGTGGAATTTGGTGTTCTGAACTGTACCGGACATGTCAACTGGGAGGGCAATCTCTCCTTTCGTGAATTTGCCAGCCATGTTGAAGCCATGGAGGACCCGAGAGACGGGTACAATATGGTTGAGCAAACCAAGCTGTTCTACTACCGTAGACCTGATTATGTTTGTCGAGCTACCTGGATCCACAAGCACACGTTTAATTCGAATGTTGCTTAAAAGAAATAAAATTACCAGTGCATTGTTGTGTGGTTCTACCAAGGTCTCGAGATCCTCCTCGCTGAATGTGAGGGTGTCTTCGGTCATGCGGTCTCCGATCGGTCCATCAATTGCAGCGGATATTTTTATCCATTTGATCACGGGTCCTTAGGGAATGTCGGTCCCCCCCCCCCCATAATCATATGAACGACATACCGAGGAATATCTCTTTTTGCCCAGGCTGGATGCTTCCGAGTTTCCTATTAAGTTTCTCGGCATGCTCCCTGGTTAATGTGAGGACCGACGTTAATGCCTTGGGCATCGCACGAGGTCATACCCTTAAGAATCAGCTCCGGTATGTTCTCAGGGCTTCGTGGTGGCACACCCATACCTGGAGTAACTGTACCGCATTTCCCATAGTTTTTGAGGCTGTTATTTTCGGGCACACTTATTGGTTTAAGAATTTTGACCTGAAATCCAAGATCTTGGACAAAAAAAGTGTGAAAGACAACTTGTGTTATGTAGTTAAACCAGCAAGAAAATAATCACTATTATTTTTAGCCCTACGGTGGGCGCCAAACTGTTTACCGTGAAAACGGTTATAACAATTAAATTTGATTTAGCGGTTCTAAAATATGTGATCTATTTTTATGCTGATTGTTAGACAGTTGATGTTATGTGAAAGACTTAGAAATGAGATAACAACTTAAAAATGAGATGTTAATCAAACTGAATAGCTATTGATCGAGGCCTCGAGCTTGCCTAATCGAGGGCCTCGGGGTCGAGTCTGAAGCTCGGCTGGGAGCTATCGAAGGTGGCCGACAGGAAATAACAGTTATAAACAAATCAAAGACGACTCTTTATGTCCAATAATAAGCAATAAATTATGAACAATAAATAGAACACAGTGAATATGAGCAATAAATGAGATAACGAAATCAAGAGAATATGTTAGAGAGCAGAGATAATGTTCGAGTATATTGAGTATGGATCAACAGATGCTTACAAGATGATAAGGATCCCCTTTATATAAAAGGGGGAATCCAAACATAGTACAAATGCATTAATTACAAAGATATGGGGATGAGACAGCTAGATGAAACCATGATTCGGGCCTGAACTTAGCTCACTAGACTTTATCATCCCTAGTTGTGCGCCTTGGAAACTCCCCACTTTTTTGTCATAGCCGTCGGTCTGCTTTGCCCCGAGGTCGAGCGTCGATAGCCTTCGAGGGTGAATCTCGACCCTAGTCTCGAACCTTGTGAAATATGCTTATGAGGCATCATAACATCCAATAAAATTGGACCCTCCGATTTTATCGTATACATGGTTCAAATGCGTGTTTTTGTTGCTTATGTGTGGAGGTTAATATGCGCCTATACTTGCTCTTTATATGAACGTCTTATTTGCTTTTTCTGTGTCACCTAGATTTCACATTTTTAAGTAACATAGGTTGGTCTATAATCATCCCAAATAGAGGTCCTAATACCTCCAGGGCCATAGGTAAGGGACGGGTAGTGCACGTATAGGGTACGGTTTAGAATCAATTAGTGTGCTTAAGTAACAACTTGAAGATAGTAATTGGGTAGTAAAGGAAATGATATCCCATGCGCTAATGCTATGAATAAAACCCCGACTTGAGGGAGTTGCAAAGCATTGCATGGAATGATCCTATTGGCTAAAAAAACTTAGGACCACCCCTTTATACTCATGTGTAAAAATAAATTGAATATTGTATTTGTCCAAATTGTTTTTTCCCTTTAAGACTAATTTGCTTAATTTAAGTTCGGTCGGTATCCACCATTGTGGACCTCGAGGGGTTCCTAACATATTCCCCTCAAGGTAATTTCGAGCCCTTAGCCGATTTCTGGTGATGCAGACTAGTTATATGAGTTAATTACTCTAGGTGTCCTAACGCACCTTAATCTGTTAGGTGGCGACTCTTTCAAATCCAATTCCCTACCCTCACGGAAAGGAGTTGTCCCAGAAAGTCGAAACCCAATTTCGTGAGAAAAAGAAAGCGCGACCAGGGTTTTTATGACCAAGTCTTGTAATATGTTAAATTTGGTATTTGAATTGAACTTGAAAAAATGATTGGAGACTTAATAATTGTATTTGAGTTTTGGAGTTGAGTTTTATGCTTAGTATGAGTCTTCAAAGGTGTTGTATGAAAAATATTCATCTACTAAGTATTTGATAAATTCTAAAATATTGATTTAATTTAAATAGATGTCATTTTCTTTTTTAATAGTTGTAAGCAACCCCCACTTCCAACCGAGAGGTTGTGAGTTCGAGTCTCCCCAAGAGCAAGGTGGGAAGTTCTTGGAGGGAAGGATGCCAGGAGTCTATTTGGAAACAGTCTCTCTACCCTAGGGTAGGGGTAAGGTCTGCGTACACACTACCCTCCCCAGACCCCACTAAGTGGGATTATATAGGGTTGTTGTTGTTGTTGTTGTTTGTCATTTTCCTTTTTAATAGTTGTATGTTGCACTTTTAAAGAAAATTTTATGAGATTTTTCTAAGTTGAGATATCGCATGTTGAAGTTTATTCATGGGCCTTTTTTTTTGGCTAAGAAATTATAATAATAATTTGCTAAACTAGTTTCATAAGTCTTTTTAGAATACATGAACTTTTCTAAACTTCATGGAAGTATTGAGAATATTTTTTTTCCTTTTTTTTTGTTAGTTTATTTTATTAAAAGAATATTTAACTTTATAAGTATTACATTAGTGTTTATAAATGGCATTCTTCTAGGGAATTTCTATAGATTGGTTAAGAAATAACATTGCGACCTTACTATCAACTATAGCTTTTGGCATGATGGTAAAACCTATCATCACTATCTTTTGTGGGCTATATTTATTAAATTATTTTACTGCCAATATACGATTCAAAACACATTGTCCTCTTGACATGCAATTTTCCGTCTATCAGTTTTATTATCAATAGTTTAGATTTAATTAAGTAATACAAGATCTTAACTATAGTTAGGATAATAGGTTATTTCCATTTCAGTTGTTCTGATTTTTATAGTTTCTCCTATTTCTTTCTTTTGTCATTTAAATCACAAGAAGCAAAACTTAAAATAATATCCTCCTTACCCATAAAAATTATAGACAGCAAATCTATTGAAATAATGAGTTAGGGTGTGTTTGGTGTGAAGAAAAATATTTTCTAGTTTTTCATGTTTGATTGGCTTAAATATTTTGTGTTCTCATGAACTCATAGGAGGAAATGTTTTCCCTACTAAGATAAGGGAAAATATTTTTCAAAACTCTTTTTCAACCTTCCCCACCCTATTCCTCATCCCCACCAACCCACCCCACACCCCTACCTATCCACCCCTCGCCCTATCCCCCACCCCTCGCCCTAAATAGAAATATTATTAATAGTACTTTATTATCATGTTACTAGTCTTAGGGTACGCGCATGAATATACAAGTTTTAAAATTATTTAACTATAATACTGAATACGAAAGAAAGTAGCCTATGATTATAAATTAAAAGTTAGTAGTTTTTTTTCTTTGGGTGTAATTGCCACCTCCATTATTCTTTAAAGAATTTTTTTTTTGCTTTATTTTTTATTTCATATTAAAGGCGATGTGATAAATTACATGTAATTAAAATTTACTATTTTTGTGTTAAAATTAAGTGAAGATTCATGGACTATTGTGCAATACAATCTGATTAACTAAATAAAACTACAATTTGTAGGTTAAAACTATAATGTAAACTTTGAATAAATTATTATTTAAGATTTTGAAGTAAATTATGTATTTGTCACTCCAATTCCAAATCATGCAAAAATAAGTAAGAATCCCTATTGTGGTTGGGAAAGCCTATTTATGGAAAGGAAAAGAAAACCTTCTGATAAGTGGTCATCATCGAAAACAATAATATATTAATTATCTATATTATATTAGTTTTAATTTTTAAATATTAAGACTTCCTACATAAGGTAATATTTTGTTAATAATTACAGTTGTTATATTCAACGGTAATTATAATTTACATACAACCAAAAATACTATTATTATGATTTTTTTTTTTGTTGATTGAAATTGTTAATATTAGCTCATTATAAGTTTTAAATAAAGAAATAATTTAGTATGCAATATTTTAGTTGAATTACATTGAATCACTCATTAGTGAGATTTGATCAGCAATATAAATTACATCGAACCTCAATTTTACAATAAATTATTATAATCAGGTTCAATCATATTTTTCTTTTTCTCGTATTTGGACAACAAACTTTTCAAGGAAAGGATTTGTAATATATAAAATCTTGGTTGACTTAAAATTCTAAATATTAGTACTTCCTACCTTGTGAATAAAGAGAAATTTAATAACTAAAATCTTAATTTATTTCAAGATCCTAAAAATTAGGAAAGTAAATTTTTACAATTTTGTCCAATGTAATATTTATTTTTAAGGGGTAAAAAGGGCAAACGACATTTCACTAAGAGCCTTCATGTTTTTTCATATCTTATTTTGTTGTAAATAATTTTTTCACATCCCAATATAACCATTACAAAAGTGTAGCGTGAATTTTTGTTTTGTGTAAAAAGTTTTACTTTAAGTTAATCTGATGGCTAAAACTATAATATGAAAAGACATGAAATAATCTATATTATTATTGATATAAAATAATAATTACCTCTTTTTCAACTAATGTCACAATTTTTGGGTGCCTTGATTTGCTTTATTGTTGAACTCTTTTACTATTCCACTCCCAAACACTAACACTCGTATTACCTAACATGAATCAGATACTCTTAGATTATTTATTGGGATACATTGGTCTGACAATTCCTTTTTGCTGGCCATTGCAGGTGTACCTAAAATAAAGCATAAATGTTTTAGAAGCTATCAAAGTGACTAATTCAGTAATTGGTTATTTTTATGATATACGGAAGATTGTTTACCTGAACGGATGTAATTGTTGAAATCTGAGTGATTCAAGCATGGCAATTGCAAATAACGCAAATCATTAATATTATATAGAATTAAAGCATATAGTCTAATTTTTAATTCTATTTAAAACAAGCAACTTGAGCTGTCATAGCAATAAGTATTTTTAATCATACAACAAAGAAAAAATAATACTAATTTAAGTAATAAGACTTAGATCGAATGTCTAACCGATTTTCTGTGATGAATGAATTGCAATTGTTCAATAACCTGTATTAAATTTGTAAATTACGTGAGATGTAAAATTAGTCACGTCCAAAATATGAAACAAAAATTAAATAATAAAAAGTTGTTAATGCAATAATAAAGATAAATTGTTGATGCAACAATAAAAGCTGGTGCATGCAAACGTGCTTGTAAAATACGGAGTAGCAAAAAATATTGATATTAGTAAAAGAAACAAAACCTGGAATTGCGGTGTTGGAATAGGGCGAAGTTTGACGATTAATTTGTGATATTGTAGCTTCTTTTATAGAAGTATTTTGGTACACAATTTGACACATAAAATAAATTATATGCGTGTGCACAATCTAACAACAAAATTTCCTAGTGTACGTGCGTATTTACTTTCCTTGTATGACAAATAAAGTCATTATTGAGAGTTGAATAAAGTAGTAAAAGTTTAGGAAAAAAGTTATTAACTATTCAAGTGTACAAAAAAAATTACCAAATATTTACTACTCCAAAGAGTAGGGAATTTAACCAAAGTCAAATACACATATGGTCAGTTAATGAGATTGAACCAATTAGCTAAAGTGTAAGAAATTATTTTTATTTACTTTCCTTGCGTAAGAAACGTGAAGAGAATTTTGACCAAATAATTAATGCAAACAAAAGAAGTCATTTACAGTGGAGTCAAGAGAAGCGAAAGTTTAGGGATTTTTTTTTATTAACTTTCCTTGTGTAAGAAACATGAAGAAAAATTATAACAAATAAGTAAAGCAAAATTTAATAACAAATAATTCTGGAAAAATTTACCTAATAATATCGTGAACATTCCAAAATTGTTTAATTTTTATTAAATATTAATGAAATACTTAACTTACTATATTGTCCAATGTGAACTCTATATTTTAAAGGGTAAAAAGATGAACAATATTTCACTAAGGGCCTTCGTGTTTTTAATATAATAATATAGATAGATAGAGTACTTTTTTTATTTCAACAAATGAGTATTTTTCTTCATGATATAAAAAAGTATTTTTTCAATTTTAACAAAAATAATACTTTCTTTTCATGATGTAGAAAAAATATTTTCTTTCATTTCAGCAAAATAATGTAGTAAAAAGAATTTTCTTTCATATCAACAAAATGAGTATTTCTTTGTGTGAGCACGTGATTTTTGCCTCACGAAAACTACTCCAAAATAAATCAAAAATAAAGTTAATTTCTTTTAGTGTGCAATTTTGGAAATTGTGTTACGTTTATTAATTGTTTGTGTTTTGTTCGTAAATGTTTGTTTTGTTATAATTAAACAAAATTAAAATAAAAAATACATCTTTCATGCATATCTAGGATTTATGCATTTAATAATTGATTCAAAAATAATAATCACAAAAATATGCATTTGTTCTAGTTTTAATGTTTCATTATGTGATTAACGCTTTGTCTATGTGTTAAATAATTGTTAAAAGGTAATTAATATTTTTGTAAGGTTGAAATTGTTTTATAATTTTTATTAGGATTTTTTATACTTAGGGATAAATTTAGGAAATGAAAAATAGGTTGAAAAAAATAAAAAAATCGGACCTGGATTAAAATCCAGGCCCAAACCAAGTTACCCCCCCACAGCCCAATCCAAACAACCCAGGTCCGGTCCAATTTAAACGAACCAAAACGACAGCGTTTGGTCGTATTTCATCAATGGCCATTGGATCAAATCCATCCAACGGCTGAGATCTCATCACCCTAACCCGTGATCCTTACCCGACCCACTGCCCCGACTCAGCCCGACCCTGGCATTAAACCAAACGACATCGTTTGGTTTAATGAACGGATCCTGGCCATTCATTCTGCCTGATCTAACGGTCAGCATCAATCCACCCCGTCCCTATATAAGTCCAAACCCCTACCCCGCCCCCCTAACTAAACACCCCCTTTCCTCTCCTGTTCATCATCGTCTTCAGACAATGCCCCTAACCCTAGCCGCCCTAATTCCCCATCGCCTGAAACCCGGCGGCAACAACGCCGCCGGTCACCACCTTAACACCCCAGAACCCCCTGAACATCCTCTATCCAAATATGTTAGCCACTTGGCTCGAATCCTCCTGAAGGTTCTCGAATCTTCATTTGAAGATTCGAGCCAAACTCAGATCTAAACCAAACAGCCCCTAATTAACACCATAGCATCCCCTATCCATCCTCATCACGGATCTGTTAGTAGCATGGTTCGAATCTTCATGGAACTGCTCGAATCTTCATTTGAAGATTCGAGTGAAACCTAACCCTACTCAGATTCCTTCCAAATTAACACCAAATGACCCCTAGGCTTCCCTCACCCTTGTGTCATCTTTGGTTCCCTTCGAATCTGCCCAGAAGTGTTCAGATTTAAGATCCAAAATCTGAAACCCCTAAAAAAATTTCCAATCTTGGAATTATTTCAATTCAAGCGAGGGATTGAGGTTTAATCGACCTTAGTCGAAGTATTTTCAGTTGAAAATACTTCGACTAAGGTGTGTTTGATTTCAAAAGTCCGAATCCAAGTTGAGTTTGAGTCCGGTTGAATTTGAAGAAGTAAAGGTATTTTCCCTATTTTTCTTTTTGTTTCCTACGTATGTATAGTTGTTTGTTTTAATAACCTGTGTAATTTTTTCATATTTTTGTTTATTTATGTGATTCTGTCTCCTACCCGTCTACTTGATCAAAATGTGAATTGTTTCTGTTGGTTATGATTATTTACAATGTGTGTAATCGACTCGATTAAGCTCGTCGATTAGTTGTGTTATAAATCCTATTTCTGAAAATGTTGATTGAAACAACCTGTTTTGGATGGATTATTTTGTTGTAATCAGTTGTTTCGTATTTGATAGTCAGTTGATTAATACTCGTTTGTGAATCAATAAGTCTGTCAAAATAAATGTTGTATATATATTGTTTCCTGAACATTAAGTTTCAGGGCATTGTCAGTATATTGACAATGCTCCTGTGTTTGTTTGATTTTAGTTCAAAGTTGAAGTTCAGTTTGAATTATTGTACTGAATTCAGTGTAATGTTATTGTGATGTTAGGTTAAAATTCAATTTCACAAGTGTTGATTAGATACCATTGTGTTAGAAAGGTACATTCTCAGTTAAGATTCAGTCCAGAACTTAAGAGAATTGGTATTAGCTGTTTAAATTAGGTTGATAATTAGGTTTGAACAGATTTTTTTTAATCTGGTTGGTAATAGATTCTGATTTTTTGTTTAAAGACTGTAATAACAGTAGGATTCAGGGGCATTTCTGGGAATGAAACAGATAAAACAATGAGGGTAATATGTTAATAGTAGTGTGCTGAAAGTGGAATGTTAGTGGCTGTTAATTTAATGGGATAATGGGAAACAAAGGGTAATGGAATGCTGGAAATCAGGAAAAGGGTCACTTAATGGGATTTAAAGTTTTTAAAAGCAGATTTTGGATATGATTTTCTGTTTTTAAAAGAAAGAAGGGGTCTAGGCAGCACTTAAAAAAGAAAGGGGCAGACCTGTATAAATACAGGGACAGACATTAGAAGAAAGGATCGAATTTGAAAGGCATTAGAGAGAAATCTGAAAATAGAGAGAGATACATTGAGAAAAATCAGAAATAGAAATCTGATAAAAGAGGAAGAGAACAGAAAAGAAACAGAAAAATGAGAATACACACCTATACGCACAATCTGAAATAGATATAGAAACAGAAAAGAAAATCAGAAACATACTTTTCTGTGGATCTGTCCGGGTCTGTTTGTTTAATATTATTTGGATTAAATCTGAAAGTTTTTCCCAAAAATCCTGTTACTGTGCATCTGGGCTCCTCGGATCCTATTGTTGTTCAAATCTGTTGAATGCTGGTATATTCTGCTGACTTTGTTGTTGCTATTACTGCTGAAATTTACTCCTTCTACCTCCATTTCCAGGTACATACCTTTTAAACTCATGTTGTGAAAAGCTTCAACATGGCAAATAAATGAAGTTTGGAGTTATAATTCTACTTTCTACTCATCTAAGTCCTTTAGTTTAAATTTCAGTTTTATTTCGTGTTGGTTAACTAGTAGTGAATTCAACACGATGGCTATAAGTTAATTGTCTTATTTTGAAATTCGTATAAAAATTTGTAATAATGTTATCCATTTCGAAATCTCATTAGTATAGTTATATTTGAATTGTCAAAATAGGGAATATGGCATAAAAATGGGCCATTGATTACACCCCGTAATATCTTTAGCTAAATGTAAAGTAGAATGGAAGTATCAAGAAGTTACATTATTAGTATATCATGTAAAAATATGATTTTGTTTAGATTGATATAAGTTATATGTTCATACATGGCATGATGACGGGTATATATATAATCATATGAGTAAGGTGAGTTGGTATAGCTCGTTACGATGTTAGAATATTATGAATGGTTTAGGCGCACAACTATGTTGCATGTAATGCAATTTTATTGAATCGATTCGAATAATAACCCATTTCTCATCAATTTGATTATTTATCGTCATAAACGAATTAACTAAGCAATTATAATTTTGGATTAAAAACAAGCATATGAGAATGAGATGGGATGTATAAGCACGAATTGCAACATTTTATGTCAAGGGTATGTAGAAATAGAGTTCGCATTAAATAAAAATAATGAAAATTCTTCAAAAAACATCTCTTCCTTTCATAAATCAAATTTTTTTTAGTTTCACATGCAATTCACTTTTCGGGTATACATATATTGGATTTACGAGAGAAATGGTAGTATTAATCATACTTTGTTTATTTTTATTCCTAAAATTTGAATGGCTTGGAGGAATATAGTTAATACGCGAAAAATATAATCAGCGATCAACATTTAATAAATTGTGAATTCTTTTCAAAGAATTTAAGGGTATCTCAAAAATGGGAATTTCTCATGATTTTCACAATAAAAAATGTATGTATATAATAAACTATTTGTAGAAAATCTATAATACCATTAAGAATATTTTGCGCGATTAGGGATGCGTTCGCGTAACCTGATTATATTTTTAAAAGCAAATTCGGATTATGCGTTCGCGCAACTTCGAGTGAATATTTAATAAAAGGGATTTCTCCGAGGATGTAAAATAGTTTCATATAACCCGGGATGTGCAGTTCACTGTTTAAATATAAGGGTGATGACGTTCTTAATTTTATTTTAAATCTCGAACATATGAATTTGTAATAAAAACTATAATATGGTCAATCTTATTGTGTACACGTATGCGTGACACGATTTTTATATCTATAAAAGTATATAATACGAATATACGTACGCGTAATTCGTCCATATAATTGTAAACAATAAGTAAAAAAGCGGTAGTAAAATCATGCAATAAAAACGTATTTAGTAAAATCAAGATAATTAAGCCAATAATAAAAACAGTTAAGCGACCGTGCTAGAACCACGGAATTCGGAAATGCCTAACACCTTCTTCCGGATTAACAGAATTCCTTACTCAGGATTTCTGGTTCGCAGAATAACAAACAGAGTCATATTCTCCTCGATTCAGGGATTAAAACCGGTGACTTGGGACGCCTTAAAATTCCCAGGTGGCGACTCTGAAACAAATAAACAAATCCCGTTTCGACTGTCCTTTAATTGGAGAAAACTCCCACGCACCCCCTCGCGGGCGCGGAAAAAGGAGGTGCGACACTTTGCATGTCGTAAAAAAGTATTTTCTTTCATTTCAACAAAATGAGTACTTTATTTTTATATTGTAGAAAGAGTTCTTTCTTTTTCAACCAAAAAAAGTATATTGTCTTTTTAGTTATGGATCATAAATTTCAACTTTATTTTTGCATAAAAAAGTAAAGCAGGGCATTAGTTCCTTTGGGTTTGTATAAATTTTTAGAAGAATGATTAAATTCTTGAAGAAAATAAAGTTCTGAAAACGTTGAGTATTTGGGGGGAGGGGGGAGAGCACAGGAAACATAGGGACTTGGGGGAAGGGGATGTGGACTGAGGAGAGTAGCATAAAAAATTATTTTCATAATACATATTTTTGTACTCTCTAACCAAACACTAGAAAGAATATTTTCCAAAAATTTTTTCACTAATCAACCAGAGAAAATAAATGATAAAATCACTCATTTTCCATCGAAAATATTTTCATTCGTACCAAACACACTCTTAAGCTCCAGTCCATTTCCTCAGTTTGGATGCATGACACTTTTGACATATTTAAAATTTGAAGGTCGACATGTATCATCCATCCAACCAACTTTAAAAAATAAACACAACAAAAAATAAAGAGAAGCAAGATCTTCAGAGACATATAACTCAAAATGCCCCTTTTTGTTACGACTCATCGCAAGGTCGCCCCTTAGGACAATGAATAGGTTGACTACACCTCCTTGTACTATTATTACTACTTTGTTTTAATAGAATGTTATCCTTTGTACCAAAAAAGAAAAAACCCTCAAAATGCGCCACTTGTAACGGACTGCCAAAGCAAGACCAATGATGCTTATTGCATAATAAATCCATCAAATAAAACCATGTCTATAATTTGAGCCTAGTTGTTTACCTTGAAAATGGTAATAACAATTAGATTTGATTTTGTGGTTCTAAAAATACGTGATCTACTTTTATGTTAGTTGTTCTAAATCGGATAGGATAAATGGATGGATCTATCTTTCTATTCATATATATTACTAATCAAAATGAATTTTTATAGTGTTGTAGCGTAGCAAGAAGCCCCAAATCCTTGATTTGGCCAGGAAAGACTGCACTGCTTTGGGCCTAGGAAGCGAAGGGAATGAGCTCGGCTTCTTCTCCTCCACACTTCTTTTTCTCCGTGCCCGTTCCGCATGCGCTTCGCGCGCCATTGGCGCTTTGCTCTCCTCTTATTCTTCATTGGACAGTTCGGATGGACTTCGCCGTTCTTTCTCAACAAAAATCGAAAGGGTTGTATCACATCGAGATGTCGATTCGTTTTCCGCCCCCAATGAGATGGGGAATTTGTAACCCCCTATTTAGATTTTTGGGCCCTTCATCTTTCTGAATCGAGACCCGGCCCAGCTCGCGTCGTTCCAACAACCGGCGGGGAGCACCTCAGTATACAATCGCTCGCAGTAACTGGGAGTCCTATTACACCTAAGGCCAACTTCAATTCACCAAACCAAGGTTCATCTCGTCTAGTCATTGTGGACTCGTACAAGGATATTGAGTAGACGGTTGATGTATCAGACTCGACCCTATCTTTTGTAGCATGCATTCCCATCCGTGTCGCAACTGATTCGGTAAGCTATGTGTCCGGTGCATGGAGAACTGCCTTCGGTCCCCCAAACTTACTTACTCGTGGCAACCTTCCGGCCGCCTAATGACCTTTAAATAGATGCTAAGTGAAAGAATAGAAACAATGAGATAATAGCTTGCGGATAGTATAATGATCAAACTGAATGTCTAGAAATCGGAGCCTCGAGCTTGTGTATACGGGGCCTCAAGGTCGAGTTGAGTGCCCAGCCAGGGGCAGTCGATAAAGGATTAACAGTTATGTAAATTTGATGGCGGCTCATTATGGCCAATAATGAGCAATAAATGAAGAACAATAAATAGAACACAATAAATGTAAGCAATAAATGTAAGTAGTGGAATCAAGAGAACCTATTAAGTTAGAAAGCAAAGAGAATGTTTTTGTATATTCAATTTTGTGTATCTCAGATCTCATACAAAAATGATAAGGGTCCCCTTTATATATGAGGGAAAAATCCCAATATGACACATGTGTAATTATTACATAAAGTAGCTGGTACAGTCACTCAATCAGCCTGGTGCAGGCTATTACTGTTTGCGCAAGCATTGTCGGAAAATACTGCTCCTAGGGAATTTCCTGCTTACTTGTGATAAGCACCTGTTCATTCTGCCCCGACACCAGGCACGAAGAGTCCTCGAAGACTCCAAAACCCGAGATATTATCCAAGCCCCTCGAGGTGAAATTATGCAATGCCTCGTCAACCGTAAAATTGATCTTCCCGATTTTAGCCGTATATAAATAGTCCCCGTATTTCTCAGAGTAAAAAAGGAGAAACATCCTCGAGATCTTGCCCCTCCGGTGCTTCCATCACAACAAATAGTTGCGCCCTGCCAAATGATTGATGTAATAGACAGGGCTTGTAAAGGTCCCGTCCATGTAATCCTCAAAATATTCGAATTAATTATAGTGGTTGGCTGTCCTTTGGTCTGCTCCAACCGCACGTGTTAGGCTTCTATAAATACTCATTTCTCCGCCTCTTTCTCTCTACTACATCATCAGGCTTCCAACAGAGTTTTTCTTCCTCTTACCCCTCTCCGGTATCCTTTCCTGAAACGTGATTTTTCATTTCTTCTTCGTAACCTTTTGGTAAAAATGGCAAACACTTCCACCTCTATTCCTCAAGAAGTTGTGCCCTCCTCTTTCATGCTCTCCTCTAAGGGTAAAGCAACAACGTCTCCTAGCGTTGGAGGATGCATTCCAAAGGCCTTTGAGACGACCTCTGATTTTAAGGTCGAGAGACCTTCTTTGAAACGGGGGCGATGCGAACCCGCGTTTCGATATGCCAGTTTAATAACAGACATTGAAAGGGTGAAAATCGACTATCGCTAGGGAGATGCGGTGTTAGTGGAGGTTCTTTATCGGGGGGAGGATGTAACGACGTATAAGGCCGACTTCCTCAGTATGTACACTTATCCATTTACCCTCGGCCCGGTGGTGCCATCCATGCCTTTGATAGACCCCGTGATCCTCGACTTTTGCAAAAGATATTAGCTGACTCTTGGCCAAATTCATCCGTCATTCTGGTGTGTCGTTTACATGACCAGGTATTACGTGAATATGATTGAGGGGATGCCCTTCACCCTTGAGCATTTGATCAGAATGTACAGTCCTCGACTCTTTCGCGGGGGCCTGATTAAGCTCCATTACCGGGCCTCGAGGGCCCTCTTTGCTTTCACCAACGAGGTTAAGAACGGGGGTGGATGATCTATTTCATCTAAGTTAGGACTTCGGACTTGATCCCCGTAGAGTGGATGTCGTTCCCCCAAAGATGGAACATGAATCGTAAGTAGGCATACTTAATTAACTGCCCATTTCTTCTTTTCGGATACACTTCCTTACGAACTGATTTTCTTCGCTGATACAGCTATCGTAGTGTACCCTGATGCGGTGAGGAATCTTTCATGCTGGGTAGCTAAACTGGACTCGATTTTCCCATATGTCGAGCGCGTGTGGTGCGATCTTTCCAAGGCTCGATAAGAAGCCAAGGATCACGGTGGGGCTTCATTTTCTTCTATAGTTTCAGTTTTACAAAAGTTGTTGCTAATTGCGCTCTCATCCGCCATGCTTGTTTTTGTATTTAGGCAGGTTTAGGGGAGGCCTTCTTGATTAGAGAAACTCTGCATGGTGAAGTGGGTGGTCCAACACCCGATTAAGAGAGGAAAAAATGAGGGGGTCATCGACTTATCCTCCGAAATCCAAGAAACCCAGGGTGGAAGATACTAAAGATAATTCAACAGCCTTAATTCCAGAGGCGTCGGAGAGTCCCCGAGTTGGAGGCGAAAAGAAAGATGATCCCTTGACAGCACTCGAATGGGGAGAGGATTTGACTGTCTCTCATACTATTGTGTCGGCGACTTCCAAATTACGACTCGGTTCCGTTGTTGCCCGACCTCGGGCAGAAGAGGCCTGTGAGGGTGTATTGGGTGCTATTGCCGAGCTGATCGATGATCAAAACTTCCCTCGAGCCGAGGTGATCTTGGCAGGCGATCAAGGGGATCCCAATTCTGAATGTCTTCAGAAGCAAAGGGCAGCCCTGACTGTTCCAGCCAAGGTCGTTGAAGTGAGTGATTCTCCTTCTGAATCGGCCTTTCCTTCAAGGGAGATGCAAGATATCCCTAATATAGAGTCTCTCGGTGTGGGGACGCCCGCTGGTGATAAAGATATGTTCGAAAATCCTTCTGCTACGCCTGAGGAAAAGCCCGCGCTTGATATTTCGCTTATTTTTAATGAGATCGACAGGCTATGCAAGCAAGTAATCTATTTGTAAATTCGTCTTGGCGCTCTAACCTTTTCCTTCCAACCTTATTTCTTTCATGGTTCCAGGCCAAGGTGTTTTATGACCAAACGTTCGCCAATTTTGAAACTAAGCTGACTCGCCCCGAGGGAAAATATAAGAAGCATACCTCGGAAGCCGATGAGCTCAGGGCTCTTTCTACCAAAAAGGAGGAAGAACTCTGTGGCCTTCGGGATTTCTTAAAGGCGGCGGCCCTAGAAAAAGCTCATCTTACTGAATATGTTATATAGCTCCTGTTTATTTTTTGTCTGTACGTCTGACTGACCTCCGTATTTTAATATATTTTGGTTGATTTTTTGTAGTTTAAGGAGAATGATGTCCTTATGGGGGAGTAGCTCCGAGTCAGGGACTCCAAAATTCTCGAGCTTAAGCGACATCTGAATGAGGTAATCTCTGAAAGAGATGCCCTTCGAGGAGAGGTGGTTTCGATCGGGCGTTGCCTCGAAGATGTGAGGGCTGAGAGAAGTAAGCATAAGGATCTCCATATGGAGTTGGCTGCCATGCTATCCGAGGTCAGGGTTGAGGTCGAGGCGCTCGTGACCTCGCATAAGGAGTACGCTGCCACTTCAAATGCTCAAGCCCGGAAGGTGTCCAAAGAGGCTGAGTTGCACCTGACCCGAGCAGTGGAGCATGCTCGGTTAGACTCTTGAAGACAGATGCTCCATGCTCGAGGATATATATGCGGGGGCGTTGATTTAATCGCCGAGATTGAGAGGGTGAAGACCCTAGAAGAGGAAGTTGTGGCCCTGCTCCCTTCCGAAAGTGAGTCGAGCAGTGACTCGGGAGGTGATGAAGAGGGAGGCAAAGTCCCTGAAGGGGAGGAGGCCGTTGGAAACCCGGAGGTTATGGCCGAAGCTGCTGAAAGTGTTTCTTTTAAGGAGGTTGTCGAAGGCGTAGCTCTGGTGATAGATTAAGGCTTTCACTTGCTTTCTACTTTCGCAAGGGCTCCAGATGTAGGCTATGTAATTATACTTTTATGAATCTTTTTGTATGTGTGACAACTCTTTACCTTTTTCTGTTTTCCTTTTGAATGACTTGTGGCATTCGTTTGGCAATTGGACCGAAGTTGTGGGTCTCAAATTTAGTTTGTTAGGTTCCTGCTACCGCCGAGCATTTTGCAATGGTCTATAATTGACCATTAAGTCCGTCGTATTGGCTCCGAGGCCATTTGTGCGGATTGTTTTGGTTCTCATGCGTCAAGTTAGTACGACCTTCGATATAAGCGGATGCTTGGGCTTTTGCATCTTTTGCCTTTAGGCCTTTTTTAGTTAATTGTTTCACCTCAGTCTTCGAATCGGGTTTTGTCTCGTGCTCATTGACCCTTAAGTTTTTGGATTTAAAGCTGGCCCTTAGGCTCTTACGTGTCGGGCCGGTTCGACCTTTTAATGTAAGCTGGCGTCTTAGGATCTTATGCTTTCGGGTTGGTATGACCCCTTATAGGGGCTGGTGATAGTGGCTCTTACGCATTGGGTCGGTATGACCTTTTAATGTAAGCTGACGTCTTAGGCTCTTATGCTTTGGGTTGGTACGACCCTTTATATGGGCTGGCGACAATGGCTCTTACGCATTGGGTCGGTATGACCTTTTAATGTAAGATGGCGTCTTAGGCTCTTATGTTTTTGCTCTTAGGCATATTCAGTTAACTGTTTTGGGTTCAGTCTCCAAGCCGGGTTTCGACTCGAGCTCATTGACCCTTAAGTTTTTGAATTTAAAGCTGGCCCTTAGCCTCTTACGTGTTTGGTCGGTATGACCTTTTATATGGGCCGGTGGCAGTGGCTCTTACGCATTGGGTCGGTACGACCTTTCATATGGGTTGGCGGTAGCGGTTCTTACGCATTGGGTCGGTATGACCTTTAATAGGATTTATTTTTCCCTCGTTAAGGACTTTTCAAAATTATGTTTGCCTGACTCTTCGACAGTTTGATAAAAACCTCGATTGTGAGTCATTATATGGCGACGATCGAGCACCTCGGGAGGTTTTACTTGGTGGCTGAATGTTTCAAAGCCTATAGTTTGGAGCTAACATGGTTGAAGCTCTTTTGCCTATGTCGAGGGTAACATGCTTAACCAGTTCTTTTCGAAGTACTTTCGAAGTAATTGAAGGCCTGTAATTTTATAGCGACGGTCGGGCGTCCCCAAGTCGCGTTAGTTTGGCTGGTATAGCCTTGTGACCGTAGTCATTGTGTTTGGACGAAGCCTTTCAGTCCCCGAGTGAAGTAGTTTCGGCTTCTATATCGAGGGTATGCCTTTTTAGGGGTCTTACAAGTTTGAATATATAGCCTCAACTTTAATTTCGGAATGATGCCTTTTTGTAAGGTCTTGTAATTTTTACATGCCTTTGAGGTCTTAATGTGTTGGTTACTTGGTAGAAGTATGGTTCATGCCTTGCTTGAGGTCCTACAGATTTGATATTGCCTTATGAAGGTCTTACGCGCTCGAGGTTGCCCGCATAAGGTCTTATAGCATCGGGTTTTTGACAGATCGATGAGGGTGGCAGTTGGCGGCAGTCCTCAAGTCATCGGAAGTTTCTTGGCTCTAGAGACATTACTTGTAAATTTGGATTTGCCTCATTGAGGTCTTACGAGTTCGAAGTTTCCGACCCGGAGGTCATGTGGCCTTGAGTTCTCGGCGCTAGTCCCTGAGTGTTCGGGATGTTTTTTGCTTCTAGAGCCGTCTTTGTAATCTTAATGTTGCCTCATTGAGAGCTTACAAGTTTGAAGCTTCCGACCCGGAGGTCACACGGATTTGAGTTTTTGACGCCTATCCCCGAATGTTCGGGATGTTTTTGGCTTTGGAGACATTTTTGTAAAAGAATACCGAGCTACTTTGAAACGAGAAATGCTTTGATGGAGGGGAAACTATTCTTTGATTACTTCGTACAAGTATACACATTTTTGCTATCGAGGTCTCGATTATTCTATAGGACATAGTTCGTTTGACCGTTTGGTCTGGTACAACATTTTCCTATCGAGACCCCGTTCAACACTTCTTGGGTTCTCCGAGGTGGTGACCTTCCGTGGGGATGCCCCCAGTATTCGAGATTGATTGAAGAGAAGCCTTGAATACTTGTTGAGTCTTTCTTAGGTAGAATATGGGTGTTGCCTCGTTAAAAACCTTGCTGGTAAAACCATTTTTGGGATAAAAACCCGGTCGAAGGAAAAGAGTGCAACAGATGCTTTGAAACCTTAATGAGCTGGAGAGTGTTTTGGAGTCTTCCATCGGACACCTTATCAGTAATATCGTTTGAGCATTGATATGTTCCAATTGCTTGGAAGTTGTTCGCCTCCCATGGTACCGAGCTTGTAGGACCCTTTGTCGATCACTTCGAGGACGCGGTACAGTCCTTTCCAATTTTGGCCTAGCTTTCCTTCATTAGGGTTTCAGGTGTTGAGGGTGACTTTACTTAGGACCAAGTACCTGACCCCGAGATGTCGGAGATTTATTCTCCTGTTATAATACCTTTTGATCTTTTATTTTTAGGTGACCATTCGGATTAGTGAAGCTTCTAGCTTTTTATCCAATAGTTTGATGGCCGTAGTCATGGCCTCATTGTTCGAGCTCTCGGTGGTGTGTCAGAATCTACCGCTTGGCTCTCCGACTTCCACTGGTATCAAAGCCTCGACACCATATACTAGGGAGAAAGGTGTTTTTCCTGTGCTTGATTTTGGAGTTGTTCGGTATACCCATAGCACTTCGGGCAATATTTCTCTCTACTTTCCCTTAGCGCTTACCAACTTCTTTTTTAAGTTTTGAATGATGGTTTTGTTTGTAGACTCGGCCTGACCGTTTGCACACGGGTGGTAGGGTGTCGACATGATTCTCTTGATTTTGTAATTCTCAAGGAACTACGTTACTTTGTTTCCGATGAACTGCTTCCCGTTATCGCATGTTATCTCGAAAGGAATCTCGAATCGGCACATAATGTGGTCCCAGATGAAGTTAATGACCTCTTTTTCTCTTATCTTTTCAAAGTTCTACGCTTCCACCCATTTTGAGAAATAGTCAGTCATAGATAAAATAAATCAAGCTTTACCTGGTGCCATTGGTAGAGGTCCGACGATGTCCATCCCCCATTTCATGAACGACCACAACGATAAGACCGAATGTAGTTGTTCACCGGGTTGGTGAATAATAGGGGCAAATCTCTAGCATTTGTCGCACTTTAGAATGAGTTCCTTGGTGTCTTTTTTCATGTTGTACCAATAGTAGCCCGCCTTGATCACCTTTTGGACTAAGGAATCGGCGCCGGAATAGTTTCCGTAGGTGCCCTCGTGGATTTCTCGGAGTACATAATCTGTGTCTACCAGCCCCAGACATACTTCTAGGGGGGGCATCGAAGGTTCTTCTGTAAAGAGTCCCGTTTTCGTCAAGCGATAATCGAGCTACTTTGGTTCGCAGGGCCCTCGATTCTTTTGGATCCGTGGGTAGTTTTCCATCTTTCAAATAGTCAATATATTTATTTTGCCAATCCCATGTCAGGCTAGTGGAGTTAATCTTGGCATGACCTTCCTCGACCACTGATTTGGATAGCTGAACAACATCCCCGGGGAGTAGGTCATCTTCTTCGACAGACGATCCCAGGTTTGTGAGGGCATCAGCCTCGCTATTCTGCTCTCGAGGTATGTGAACCAGAGTCCATTCTTTGAAATGGTGTAATATGACTTGAATTTTGTCCAAGTATCTTTGCATCCTGTCTTCTTGGACCTCGAAGCTCCCATTTACCTAACGTACTCTACCAGGAGCGAATCGCATCTTGCTTCGACGATTTCAGCTCCTAGGCTTTTGGCCAATTCCAGACCTGCAATCATAGCCTCATATTCAGCTTCGTTGTTAGTCAATCTTGCAGTTTTTATAGATTGTCTGATTATGCCACCTGTAGGTGGCTTCAGAACTATACTGAGCCCAGATGCTCTCACGTTCGAGGCGCTGTCGGTGAATAGGGTCCACACCCCGGAAGATGTGCCCATTTTTAATAAAAGTTCCTTTTCTACCTCGGGCACGAGAGAGCGCTAGAAGTCGGCCACGAACTCTGCCAGAATTTGGGACTTGATAGCCGTTCGGGGTTGATACTCGATATCATACCCCCCGAGTTCGATGGCCCATTTGGCCAATCGGCCAATAGTTCAGGCTTATGCAATATGCTTCAGAGAAGATACGTCGTTAAAACACAAATACGATGGAATTGAAAAAGCGCATCACATATCACTTCAACTCCTCCAAGGTGCGTTGGAATTCTGGAGTCCATTCGAAGTTGTTTTTCTTTTTGAGTAAAGAGAAGAAATGATGACTCCTGTTAGATGACCTCGATATGAATCGGCCCAAGGCTGCTATCCGCCCGGTCAGCTGCTATACGGCCTTTACGTTATTTACCACCGTAATTTCTTTGATGGTTTTGATTTTGTTGGGGTTGATCTCGATTCCTCTGTTTGATACCATGAAACCTAAGAATTTGCCCAATCCTACCCCGAAGGCGCATTTCTCGGGATTGAGTTTCATATTGTAACTCTTGAGGATGTCGAATGTTTCCTGCAAATGAATGAAATAGTCCTCTATGCACAGGGACTTAACAAGCATGTCATCAATATAAACTTCCATGGACTTGCCTATTTGATGTTCGAACATCTTATTAACTAGGCGTTGGTATATGGCTCCTGCGTTTTTTAGCCCGAAGGGCATTACATTGTAACAGTACGTACCGTACTTCGTGATGAACAAAGTATTTTCTTTGTCCTTGAGGTTCATCTGAATTTGATTATACCCCGAATAGGAATCGAGAAAAGTGAGGGTTTCATGGCCGGCTGTGGCATCGACCAAATGGTTGATGTTGGGAAATGGGAACGAGTCCTTTGGACACGCCCTATTCAGATCTTTATAATCTACGCACATTCTTAATTTATTCCCCTTTTTGGGAACTACCACCACATTGGCAACCTTTCAATATATTTTACTTCCCTAATTGACCCTATCTTGAGGAGCTTCGTTACCTCGTCTTTGATGAATGCATGCTTTATTTCGGACTGGGGTCTCCTTTTTTTCTTCACCAATTTGTACCTGGGGTCGATGCTTAGTCGATGGGTAGTTATCTCCGGTGGGATCTCTATCACGTCTAAATAGGACCAAGCAAAGCAATTGATGTTGTTAATAAGGAATTGAATGAGTTTTTTCTTGAGCTCGGGGGTTAATCCCGTCCCCAGGTATACCTTCCGATCTAGGAGATGCTCGACCAATACGGCTTGCTCCAGTTCTTCAACGGTTGACTTTGTTACATCCGATTCTTCGAGGGCAACGAAGGTTCTGGGATTGAGGAAATCCTCTTCATCATCCTCGGGGTTTTTTGGTTTTCCAACTCTTCCGAGGTGGAGTGTGCAAAATTCGGTACCTTTTCATGGACCGCGAACATTTCCTTTGCCGCATGTTGCTCCGCACACACCATCTTTATCCCGTTCTTTGTTGGAAACTTCATCATTTGATGCAAGGTCGATGGTACCGCCTTCATGTTATGTATCCATGGCCTACCGAGCAAGGCATTGTACCTCGTGTCACCTTTAATGACGTGGAACCTGGTATCTTGAACTGCATCTAATATGTTAACCGGGAGGGTGATTTCTCCTTCTGTTGCTTCGCCGACCATATTGAAGCTACTGAGGATTCGGGTGGTAGGTATGACCTAGTCGAGTAATCTGAGCTGTTTTACCATCGCCAACCTAACTATCTTGGCCGAGCTACCTGGATCCACGAGCACACATTTAATTCGGGTATTATTTAAGAGGAACGAGATTACTATCGCATCGTTGTGTGGATAAGACAGAGTCTCAAAATCTTCTTCGTTGAACGCAAGGATGTCCTCATGTGCCTGGCCCCGGGATTGCCCTTGTGTTGCCACAGAAACCTTTATCTGCTTGATCCCGGGCCCCTGGGGAACGTCGGTTACCCCGATAATCATATGAACGATGTGCTGAGGTTTTCCCACTTTGCTTCCCCTGTTTCCTTCTCTTTCTTCCCGGGTGAGGTTTTTTCAAGTGTCTAGTTGATTTTCTCGGCGTATACTCATGTTGGTATGGGAACGTATGCCAATGCGATGAGTGTTGCGTGAGACCATATCGACGAGGATCGGTTCTGGTGCGGCTTCAGGGTTTTATGGTGGTACACCATTACTCGGAACAGCTGCACCATATTCTTTATGGTCTTTGAGGATGTTGTTGTCATGTGCATTTACCGAGTTAGACATTTTGACCTGAAATCAAAGATCTTGGACAAGAAAAAGAGTGAATGGTAACTTGCGTTATGGAGTGAACCAGCAAGAAAATAATCACTATTATTTTTAGCCCCACGGTGGTCGCCAAAATGTTTACCTTGAAAATGGTAGTAACAATTAGATTTGATTTTGTGGTTCTAAAAATACGTGATCTACTTTTATACTAGTTGTTAGGCAATAGATGCTAAGTGAAAGATTAGAAACAATGAGATAATATCTTGCAGATAGTATAATGATCAAACCGAATGGCTGAAAATCGGAGCCTCGAGCTTGTGTATACGGGGCCTCGAGGCCGAGTTGAGTGCCCGACCAGGGGCAGTCGATGAAGGAATAACAGTTATGATAAATTCGATGGTGGCTCTTTATGGCCAATAATGAGCAATAAATGAAGAACAATAAATAGAACACAATAAATGTAAGCAATAAATATAAATAGTGGAATCAAGAGAACTTGTTAAGTTAGAAAGCAAAGAGAATGTTCTTGTATATTCAATGTTGTGTATCTCAGATCCCATACAAAAATGACAAAGGTCCCCTTTATATATGAGGGGAAAACCTCAATAACACATGTATAATTATTACATAAAGTCGTTAGTACAACCACTCAAGCTGTCACTGTTTGCGCAGTCATTGTCGGAAAATACTGCTCCTAGGAAATTTCCCGCTTACTTACGATAAGCACCGGTTCATTCTGCCCCGACACCAGGCACGAAGAGTCCTCAAAGACTCCGAACCCCGAGCTATTCTCCGGGCTCCTCGAGGTGAAATTATGCAATGCCTCGTCGACCGTAAAATTGATCTTCACGATTTTAGCCTTATACACTAGCTTAAGCATGTAGCCCAAGCGAAAAAAGAAAAAGTAATACAGAACGGAAATAAAAGAAGTTAATTTGTATTTCTATTTTCCACAAAGAAACAAACTCCACAAACAAATAAATATCATATCGAACTAAACAAGTCTTGATTTCAAAGAGCTAGTGCTATATTCACAATCACAGGTATTGATTCTCAGATATTCACCTCCCCACTATATTTCTATAAATGCAAAGTGTACTTGTTCTGTCAAACGCACAAGTAGAAAACAGTTGTTGCACCTTTTAAGGACTTGATTTATCCCTGCAATGAAAAGTAGTAGCAATAAGAATAATGTCAGTATACAATTTTCCCCCCCTGTACAAATCGACAATTCAAATGCAAAACATCATTAACAAATAATTAATAAAACTAAATTAATTAATGTAATGACTGTGATTACCCGTGTTTCTTTGATTGTTTTGCCTTGGCCATTAGTTCAAAAAGGCTACCATCATAAACACTCCTAACTGTGTCTTTGGGCAGCAAGCCATGTTCATCTTTGCAAAGGAGATACAGCACCTTCCACTCTGATTTAGCAGCAATGCTGCAGACAATCCATCCAATTATTTTATTTCTTTCTTTAATTAAGAGGAAAAGAATCATTAGCCATAATTAATTAATAAAACTCTATTCTTGAGATAGAGAAGAGAGTGTTACTGTCCAGCAAAGTCCTTCGGTTGCTTGTTTGCCTTGAGCAGTTCATCTAACTCGCCGGCAGTTAAGGCATTACCATTTGTTCGTGCATGCTTCTTGAATAACTCCTCAAATTTTTCAGGAACAAACCTTCAAATGTGTATATTCTAATGAAGACTGACACAGTACACATGATTTTTATACTGGCAATGTCATTTAATTGGTTGAAACATTTTAGCATACCTTATTTTCGAGCCAACTAGCTCTACTTATTATGCAAATGTATACCAGGATTAATGTGGAACAAATTAATAAACGATTGCAACAACGTCAGAGGTTAATGTACCTTCCTTCGGTGTCGTAGATAGCACTATCACTGCCATGCTTGGCAAATTTGATGTTCTTCACTTCAATGGGAAACAGTGGAGACGGCCACTTCCCCTATACATGACGAATCCATCAATGTCTACACGTCATTTTTTTCTAAAAGCAAGCTGTTACTCATGAATACACGTCTTGTGCACAACAAATGCACAAAAAGTTTTCACATGAACAGTCTCTTCTTCCTAATGCAGGAAATGTATTAATTATTGCGATAAATGCGCGAGCACTTAGCATTTGCAATATTTTATATTCTCGCTTCTTAGAAATGTGTGTTTGTGCTGTATATACCCTTGCATTCATAACTAGCTGGAAGATATGAGAACCTTCGAAATTGAAAACTCCAAACATATTAGAAATGATATCAAAATTACTGAAGAATCCAGCGCACCATGTAAACTAAGCTATCAACCAATACATTGGCAAGAATGATACGGAAGAAAGTAAGATGTGATGCATTTACATCTGCTGATAGAATCGCATCAGCGTGCAACAACTTGGGAATGCAACAAGAAAAAGAAAGGGAGATAGGAAAATGCTAGCAACTTTTCAAGGTTTCGGCCCTTTTAAAATGTCAGGCATAGCATGAACTTCCACATCAAAGTCATCTTGATGGCCCAATCTAGTACAGTAGAGGTCTAGTCAATTTCTTGTCCAAATTAAAATTCAGAAAGACTTCATAAGGGTCTATGTTTTCGGCCAAGGAAAACTTATGGTGCATAAGTATTTCGTTAAGAAAGAATAGCATTTCTGACGGATTCGGAGACCCTATTCTCAAACTCAATCAATTGGTTATATTTTGATGAAATATTATCCCCCCCCCCCCCAACCACAATCCTCCAACAAAAAGATGCTATATTTATGATGTTACTTGTCATCTAGCAACGAATTATGTATGTAAGAGCATATACGAAGATATTTATCAAGGAGTTGTTCCCCTGCAATCTGCATCCCTAAGATCATCTATCGAAAATAACGTGGCTCAAAAGTCTCAACAACCTGGTGAAATCTGATGCTTCTAATATGTTAAGAGCATATGATTCACTTTTTTATCCGAATTGCCATGACCTATACTGTAGCTTGGAGTATATAGCCAAGATATCCCGTTCTTTATTCCCCATTTCATGATTTAATTAAAGGCAAAAACGTTGGAAACAAAAATCTATGTAAGAGACTACATAGTAAGAGACTATGTCAAGAAAGACAATAGCATCTTTTTTGTTGGCGGCAAAAACTACCGCCAACCGTTTCAAGACTCTATGTAAGAGACTATGTCAAGAAAGACAAGGGTATAATCATGTCTTCTGTCCTGTGCGTCCTTCCATCATGAAAGCAAGAGCGGACTAGACTGTTAACATTTGAGTTTGAATAGGGTGAAAATTATGAATTAATTCTTTTTTTTGGTAAATAAAAATTATGAATTAATTAAATGACGTTATAGTCAAACTAATGTTGACCCTAAAATAAAAAAGCATCTAGTGATGCTAGAGATATAAATAAGTTATTATAATGTTATATTAACTTCTAGGATGGACCAAAAATTTGACCGAAGTTCCTCTTGCGTCAACCTATTTGCACACTGATAGATTTTGCAAAGTAAATTATTTAAATCATCATAATGACTTGGTCAATCTTCGCCTTTTAGACATGCTCATCATTGTTATTGCTAACTACTCATTCATGGAAAAAAAGCATGATCCTAAGAGACATATCTGACTATCAACTTGGTCTATTTTGGAGAATATATTACTCTCAAAATAAAAATTATAGAGAAGGAAAGAGTGAATTACAGGTCGAGTTTTGCCACTGAGACCAATATTAATGAAAATTGAAGCAACGGTTGAGAGGAGAACTCCACTTCCAATTTTCCTGAAACCTGGAAGAATTTTGAAAAAAAAATAATAATAATAACAAAGTTGAATGATTACTGACAAACCTAATTAATAACAGAAACATAAGTGAAAATGATTACTGACAAACCTAATTAATAACAGAAACATAAGTGAAAACAAAATAAAACATGGGATTAAGTACACGTCAAAAGAAGAAAACCTCAGAAAGAAAAAGGCAGTCTATTGATCAAGAAGTCACAATTCAAATAACATCATTCAAATTCCAAGACTGGTGGGAAAAGGTTTTCAAGCCAAGAAATTTTCTATCACTATCAAACACATTCCAAATTTTAGCAACTATTTTAAAGGGATTACAAAAATATTAAATTTAAGAAATATTTTCTAGTGTTTGCAGTTGCCAGATATCAAACACACTAAATTAATCTTCTATATATGTGGAGAAAAGGACAGAAAAAAGAGAAATTAGACCTTTATAAGTTTCCCATGGGTAAATCACACCATCCTTGTTAATATCAAAGAACATAACATGCTTTTCCAAAGGGGTTGGCTCTTGCTTCTCAATTCCTACATGTCCAATTCCAAGAATCATAATTTCTTGAAGTCACTCATTCAAAAAGAAACTACAAACACAAGAAGAAGAAATAAGAAAGAAAACGGCATACCCTCTTCATCAATACTGCTGGAGGAAGAAGCCATGGAATCTTGTTAAAAGTGATCAACAGATAATTAAGAAAGAATTGAATTCCAAATCCACTTATAAGAATGAAGTAGAAGATTTAAAGCATCAGTTAGAATCAAGGAATAATGTAAGTTGGGGTTACTTTTAACTCTTCTTCGCTGTGTTATGTGGGACTCCCAAAGACAAGTGTCTGATATATATAGTTGATGCACGCATTTGGGGTGTTGTTTGTTTGTACAGGTGGCAGCCGTTGGAATTATGAAGCTTGCTGAGTGTTCTCGCACACTTTGAGCAGGAAGCAATATTTAATTTGATAAATTTAAGTTATATGTTTTAGGAATTTGTCATGTTTTTCTTTCCTTAATTGGATTTATTGTTTTACTTGAATGAATGATCGAATATTAATCATAATTATTTTATTTTTTCGTAATGAAAAATGTAAATTTATTTCATATTTGACATATTCTTTTCATGCTGCTGCATATTAAAAACAAAAACAATTTTTAACCCAAAAATGGGGGATTTGCATCTATACCCGCATTTTGGGTCACGTTTTAACTTGTGCCTGCTTTACAAAAAAAATTGCAAACGTACCCACTTTTTCGTGTAACTTCAGCATACGAGGCGTAGTACCAAGTGTGCTGAAGTTTTTGTTTGTAATTGCTGAACTTAAGCATAATAGCTGAAGTTTTGTTCTCTATTTGCTGAAGTTTTTGTTTATAATTGTTGAACTTAAGCATAGTAGCTGAAGTTTTGTTCTCTATTTGCTGAAGTTTTTATATGTAATTGCACTAAATAAGCTGAAGTTTTTTTTGTCCTGGATTTATTAGTTTTGTCATTAAGCTTTTTCAAAAACTTTAGCAGAAGATAGTGAAGTTATTTAATTAGTTCATTTATAAAAGCTTCAGCACTAAATAAGCTGAAGTTTTTTTTGTCCTGGATTCATTAGTTTTGTCATTAAAATTTTTCAAAAACTTCAGCAGAAGATGTTGAAGTTATTTAGTTCATATATAAAAACTTCAGCACTAAATAAGCTGAAGTTTTTTTGTCCTCGATTCATTAGTTTTGTCATAGAACTTTTTCAAAAACTTCAGCAGAAGATGTTGATGTTATTTAGTTCATTTGTAAAAACTTCTGCACTATATAAGCTGATGTTTTTGAAAAAGTTTTCTAACATACTAGAAAAATAATCAGATTGCCAATAGTATCTAAATCACAAATTTTGGAAACAATAAACGTGAAAAGAACAGAATTATCATGAAAAGAATCACTAAGTGTGACCTTAAACTTCTCATACGTGGAAATATTCACAAATTATTGTCTACTAACTAAATTAATTATTTATAATTTATTTTAAATAATCTGATAAACATACTTATGGCAATCATCCCATGAACTGATGTTTCATAGCAGCAGAAGAAAGAAGAAGAAGAAGAAGAAGAAGAAGAAGAAGAAGAAGAAGAAGAAGAAGAAGGAGAAGAAGGAGGAGGAGGAGGAGGAGGAGAAATGGGCCTGAAGTTGTTTAAAAAGTGGATACAAGTTAAAACTTTTTAAAAGAATGAGTATAGGTTAAATGGGGGCGACCAAATAAGGCGCCCCGTGCAATTTTTACCCCAAAAATGGGCTCCAACTTTTAACTCATATTTATTTTTAATGCATGGGCTCCACTTTCAACCTTGCTAACTTTAACGCAAGGCTCTACTTTTAACACGTGCTTACTTATAACGCATGAATTCTACTTTTAACTCTGCTCACTTTCAACGTAGGGCCTCAATATTTTTAACCCAGTGCTCACCTTTAATGCACGAGGCTCTAATTTTTAACCCATGTTTATTTTTAACTATGTCAAGCAGTAGTGACGAAGAATATGTGAAGAATGTGGATCAAGCGTTATCAAACAAATTCAAGCCAAAGGGAAGAATTATTAGGAATTTGTCCTGATTTTCTTACCTTATTTGGATTTATTCTTTTACTCAAAAGAAGGGTAGAATATTGACCATAATTATTTTATTTTTTCTTTAGAAAAAATATATCTCTTCCTTATTTGAAGATTCCTTTCTTGGAGAAAAAAGTTGTGACCTCTATAAATTGAGGATCTCTCCTTTAGAGAAAAATAATATAGAATCCACAATGTAGTCCTTACGAGGATTTTTTGGGGAAGATTTTTTCTCAATGGTTTTATGATTTTTTATATATTAGTTTTCCCATATGTAGGTCAGTTGACCAAACCATATTAGAATGTTATGCCTCTTTTAGTATACTTCTCTTTGTCATTTATTTTGTCATCGCTAAAGTTTACTTTATTAGCTTCTGCATGTCACGATCCAAAATCCCACTAAGTCATGATAGCACCTAACCCGACCCGTTAGGTAAGATAAACAATTTAAATTACAACTAAACTGAGAAATCAATAAATATATATAATAGAAACTACCATCGAATTCAATACTACCCCAAATACTGGTTGTAAAAGTCATGAACTACTATGATATAGATTTACAAAATCTATATGAAGAATAAATATAATATCTGTTTGAAGTTTACATAAACAAAACTTAAATCCCAAACTACCATGAACAAGAGGTAGCTTGAATCTGGAATGCGGGTACGTCTTCAATGCAAGACTTCATTTTCTACGGCTACACAACTCCAAGATGTGCACGCAAGGTGCAGAAGTGTAGTATGAGTACAACCTACCCCATATACTAGTAAGTATCTTGACTAACCTCAGTGAATTAGTGATGAAGTTTTAAGTTAAAATTACTTACTTACTATGTATCTGTGCAGCTAATAAGCAGGAAAAATAAGGTAAGAGGTATGTCGAAAAATGGTAAGAGTATCAATTGGAGAGCTATGGAGCATGTTAACATACATGGAAAACAATACATGACCTCATAACCATTTTTACGAAGAAACAATAATCAAGAAGTACGCACAAAGATCATCAAAAAAACATCACTATCACATACCGTTGTGGCGTGTAACCTGGTCCCTATCAATAAACACTATTGCGGCATGAAACCTGATCCCGATATTATTAAACACTATTGTAGCGAGCAACTTGATTCTAATATTATTAAATACTATTGCAGCATGCAATCCGATCTCAATATCAATGAATTGTTGCGGCGTACAACTCGATCCCAATATCAATACACATATGTCTATCGTTCATATAAAATTATTCAACAACAACCAAGTACGGGGAAGTTCACAATGTAATATCAAGAAAACAAACAAGAAAAATTCAACTAGGAAATACAAAGTCAAACCGAGTAAGATGAAAAACACAACACCCTAGAGCTACAAAGCTTCCACAAAACATATCACACAACCAATCTAAAAGTCACACAATCCGGCTAAGCAAAGAAGTGTAGAACATGAAACGTGGAAGGATGTTGTCACAACCCAAAACCGACCCGGTCATGATGGCGCCTATCGTGAAACTAGGCCAGCGGACACAACTCTCGAATAAACCATTTTCCAATAAAAGTTATTTTTATACCATTTATAAATAATAATCTCATAATGAAAATTTAAAAGAAAAGTGCGGAATAATTACACAAGCCTGACATCGGGGTGTCACTAGTCATGGGCATCTACCAAGGTCTGAATACAACAAAACAGTCAAAAATGTACTAAGTACAACAATGAAAATAAGTGCAAGTAAGCAGTGTTGCGAATGTCGTACAGCCACCTTGCTAACCTGATGACTCCGCGTCTGGGCAATTAACACCCGCTACCGGGTTCCTAAATGCCTAAATCTGCACATGAGGTGCAGGGAGTAATATGAGTACTCCAATTTAGTAAGTAATAAGAGTAAATAAAGAGTGAGCAGTAGGAAACGATGAATCCACATTTATGATAAACTAAATAAGCACAACAGGCTTTCAAATCAGAATGCGAGTCAATCGTCTCATTTAAAACACAACATTTGGTAAAAATCATTTAAAATGCTTTCCAACAGTTTAAGTAGGGGTTCAATACCATTTATAATAAAAGAGATGAAAACCATAATCGGCCCCACGGTCTAAACATATTTCGTAAACAGCCCCTCGGGCAAAACAGGAATCATAAATACCTCATAACATAAAAATCTTAGTGGAATTAACAAGGCCAACTCAGTGATTAAATACCGAATATCTCATAAAAACTCCAGCTTAAATGAAAGTTGTTTAAAAATATTTGTTCAACATTTTCAATAGTGGCTCATTATAAAAAGGAGTGAAAACGGCAATTACATCAAAATAAGCCCCTTGGGTAAAGCATCACTCATATATGTATACAGCCCCTCAAGCAAGTCTCTCAGTCACTCGAGGCTCAACTTTCATCAGTCCATGCTCACACTCAGCACTCACACTCAATAAGTACCATATAGTAACCGCTGCGGCGTGCAACCCGATCCATATATCACTGTGGTGTGAAGCTCAATCCATATATATAGTCAACTGCGCTCACTGGGGGTGTGTAGACTCTGGAGGGGCTCCTACAGCCCAAACGCTATATCGCTGCGACGTGCAACCCGATCCAACATATCGCTACGGCGTGCAGCCCGATCCATATATATATATATATATATTACTGTGGCGTGCAGCCCGATCCATAAATATATAATCGTCACAACCAGGCCCTTGGCCTCTCTCAGTCATTAACCTCACTATCAGACCCTCGGTCTATCTCAGTCAATACCCTTTCAATCAGACCCTCGGTCTATCTCAGTCATCAACCTCACAATCAGACCCTCTGTCTATCTCAGTCATCAAATTCATAATCAATCGGACCATCAGTAAAGCATGGAACTCAACCCAAACAGTTTTCACATTTTAAGAAGTAAACTGATAAACCAGATTTAAACAATAACGGGTAAAACATGACTGAGGATATGGTTTCAAAACAAATAGAGTGAGGAAAAAAATAGTGAAAATGCCTCTAAGGGTCTCAACAGGTCGGCACAAGACCCCAAACATGGCATACAACCCAAGATGTAATAGCAATCTCTAAAATATGGAATATCATAAGATTTCAAATCAAATACACGACTTAACAGTCGTATGGGATGGACCAAGTCACAATCCCCAATGGTGCACGACTCCACGCTCTTCATCTAGAGTGTGTGTCACCTCAAAATAGCACAACAATGTGAACTCCGGGGTTTCAAACCCTCAGGACATCATTTAGAATCATTACTTACCTCTATCCGGCCAAAACTCTAGCCCGTGATGTCTTTGCCCCCACAAATCTACCTCTGCATGCTCCAAATCTAGCCACAATCAGTACATAACTATTAAAATATGCTAAAGGAACAAAGCCCACTCGAAAATATCCAATTTACATAAACAATTCCGAAATTGCTCAAACCCGCCCCCCCGGCCCATGTCTTGGAATCCAATAAAAGTCATATCAATAGAATCCTCATCCTCTCACGAGTCTATACATACCAAGAACATCAAAATCGAACGTCAATTGCCCCTTCAAATCCTCAATTTACACTCTCCAAATTCAAGACCTAATTCCTCAATTTTAGGCTTAATTTCCATGATTAATTAGGTAGAATTCACACAAAAATTGAGTATTGAGTTCAACACTCTTACCTTCATGTGTTATCTCTTGAATCCCTCTTCAAATCCTCTCAAAAAACTCCAAAATCGCCAAAAATTGTGAAAGTTAGCCCCAAAATCACGGACAATGGTTATTTAAACATTCTGCCCAGACATCAAAACCTTTCTTCGCAAACGCGGTCAAAGCCTCGCGTTCGCGATGCACAATCCATCTTTGACCAAAACTCCTTCTTCGCGATCGCACCTTGCCACTCGCGAACGCGATGCTTCCACAGACTAACCCTTCGCGATCGTGTAACCTCTATCGCGAACGTGATGAATAAACACCATGATGCTCGGCTGCCCAATTCCTCTTACGCGAACGCGGTCCATTTCACGCGAACACGATGATCAATCACACAGCCCCTTCGCGAATGCGGAGCCTGCCTCGCGAACGCGAAGGCTAAAATTCTATCCTTCACCAGCTAACCCTTTGCGAACGCGAGGGCCTACTCGTGAACGCGAAGGCCATTTTCTTTGCAATACTGATCAGCAATTTCTGCAACTTTTCAAAACATAAAATGGCCCGATGGACCACCCGAAACTCACCCGAGGCCCTCGGGACCTCAATCAAACATGCCAACATATCCCATAACATCATTCAAACTTGTTCCAATCTTCGGAACGCTCAAAACAATATTAAAACACTAAATTTGCATCGAATTCAAGCCTAAGAATTCCAAAATCTTTCAAATTATGCTTTTGATCAAAAACCCAACCAAACCACATCCGAATGACCTGAAATTTTGCACACATGTCACAAATGACACAACGAAGCTACTGCAACTTCCAAAATTCCATTCCGACCCCTATATCAAAAACTCACCTATTAACCGGAAAACGCCAAAATCTCAATTTCGCCAATTCAAGGCTAAACCTTCCACGGACTTCCAAAATGCATCCCGATCACTCTTCTAATTCCCAAATCACCTAACGAAACTACCAAATCATAAAAATTCCGATTCGAGATCATATACCAACAAGTCAAATCTTGGTCACACTTTTCAAATTTTAAGTTTCAAATTGGGAACTGTTCTTCCAAATTCATTTTGATTACCCTGTAAACCAAAACCAACGATTTACATAAGTCATAATACATCACGCCGGGCTTGTCATGCCTGAGAACTGGCAAGCAAAGTGAAAAAGCTCAAAACGACCGGTCGGGTCATTACATCCTCCCCCACTTAAACATACGTTCGTCCTCGAACGTGCCCAGAGTTGTTCTAAAAGGCAACCAATCGCTGAATAACCTTACCATGCACATACCCGGGGGTGATCCCACGTCACCCTATATCGTATAGGTCCAATAACACAATGTAACTAAAATTTCACAGTCCAACCTAGACCATGAACCTTAGAACCACATTTCCACTTCTGAAATCATCCACAAGATCAATATCTCACATCTATAGTCTGACTAAGCCCGAACAAGCTATAATAACCCATACCCGCAACCTCGGTGCGATTATGTGATATACCACATAGCTCAAACGCTTGCAACGATAACTTCTAATCACAGCAGCTGCATACAACAACCGAATATCGATATGAAACCTTTTATGAACTAGAGTCTCATTCCACCACTTCCATATACTACCAATGATAAATGAAACACGCAGTAAGCCATAACCATTTTCTCAGATCAACCCTTCATGAAGCCATTTCTCCTTTGGCAAAGACCATAGCAAATTTCTGAGTTGAACCTCGATATTCCTTCCAACATACTGAAATCAAGCCTGTTTGCAGTCATTAAAGATCCCAACGATCTCATCTAATCCAACACAACTACTCTGGTGACATTGACACATCAATACAGACTAAAGCCACGACTTGTGCAATCCGTGCACCAATAAGCCACAATTTGAACTTACTCAATTCATGAAAATGACTTAAATGAAAGAGTTTTACTGCAAGCTCACCAGTACCACCACAACACAAGGCTGAGAACCCTTCACACATCATAGAAACAAAACACACGAATCTAACCTGCAAGGTCATACCTCCATATAACTTCGTTCCAATGCGCGACCTCATCCAAACACTGGTCCACATGAGACACCTTAAGTTACTATGCTCAAAATCAACAACTGTGCGCAATATGATATCTAAAACCAAAGCAATCATCATAACCATCGCGAGGCAATTACATAACACCACACAGCTCGAAAGGACATAACTGATATGCCATCCACCGAGCAATACCCAGTGCTTATCCCGCTCGAATTCCGCTGAGATGCCCTAATAACACTGCACCACATGTGCCTATAATCAAAAAATCCTAACGGCTCGCAACACGAAAAGGTAACTCATAGATCCCCCTGATTACTAATAGCTCGATAACAACCGAATCAACACATTCCTCACCAATGGCAGCTCGAAGTCAACAAAGTCGTCTCGATGCAAAACACACATCCATATAGGTCTATCAATGAACCACACATCAACTCTAGTCACACACAACAAATAAATAATCCTCCGAAGGTTCACAATGACTGAATCATAGCACACACTATCATCTGACTAACTTACCCACATCTTTGACGTCCACAACCACGAGCTAATCTGTATATGAGAACTTCTAGTATCAAAGTCCATAAAGCACACGAATAACCATATCTGATCCCAATTATGTCGCTCGCATATATAGTACACATCTAGTACTCAATCATCTCACTAGAGGTACACCTATAATTTTTCTGTGCCACCAAGCAAACTCGAATATCATCAGACAATCGGACAAGATAGTGTCGCAATACCAATAAAGCATCCATAACTCAAATACATAGCCCTATCTGAAAGGTATACCCTCATCAAGCCACACCAATCTGTGATCTCATTTATTTAGTCACCTCAAGCTGGCCATGCTATCTAAGAATTTATGACCTTTCGTTCAAAACTGAACCGTGACCTTCATGCAAACCTCAACCCCACACAACATACCGTATATACTATACTGCCTAAATGAAGATTATGAGAACTTCGCAATCCACTCCGAGCTACAAGAAGCTACTTACTCAACCAGCCAAGAACTTTTCTATTCGATCCCATCTAGGAGAAGATCATTATACATCCCATGCTCCTCATGCTAATAGGAAAAATATACCTATCTAATTCTGGTGGAAACTATTTAGAACTCTCCGAGTTAAATTTGCATAACACTAAACCATCAGGGCTGAATCCTTCTAACTCAACCGAGTTACACAGGTCACTAGAAACCAAAAGAATTGCCGCAAAACACCTGTAGAAACTCATTACTCATATCCTCTCAAAAAGCTCCCATCTATCCGAGTTTCCTTCTGATCTACCGTCAGCTAAGAAGCTACCAAATCATAAAAATTCTGATTCGAGATCATATACCAGCAAGTCAAATCTTGGTCACACTTTTCAAATTTTAAGTTTCAAATTGGGAACTGTTCTTCCAAATTCATTCTGATTACCCTGAAAACCAAAACCGAAGCCCTCGGGACCTCAACCAAATATGCCAACATATCCCATAACATCATTCAAACTTGTTCCAATCTTCGAAACACTCAAAACAACATTAAAACACCAAATTGCATCGAATTCAAGCCTAAGAATTCCAAAATCTTCCGAATTACGCTTTTGATAAAAAAACCCAACCAAACCACGTTCGAATGACCTGAAAGTTTGCATACACATCACAAATGACACAACGAAGCTACTGCAACTTCCGGAATTCCATTCCGACCCCTATATCAAAATCTCACATATCAACTGGAAAGCGCCAAAATCTTAATTTCGCCAATTCAAGCCTAAACCTTCCACGGACTTCCAAAATGCATTCTGATCACTCTCCTAAGTCCCAAATCACCTAACGGAGCTAACCAAATCATAAAAATTCCGATCCGAGATCATATACCAACAAGTCAAATCTTGGTCAAACTTTTTAAAATTTAAGTTTCAAATTGGGAACTGTTCTTCCAAATTCGTTCCGATTACCCTGAAAACCAAAACCAATTAATTACATAAGTCATAATACATCACGCGAGTCTTGTCATGCCCGAGAACTGGCGAGCAAAGTAAAAAAGCTCGAAACGATCAGTCAGGTCGTTATAGATGTATATCAGGTAAAAATAGGTATCAAGTAGAAGTGTATAATAAATGAAATCATGTAACAAGTGGAGGCATGCAACAAGTAAAGACATATTGTAGGTAAAGTCAGGTAGTGAGTGAAAGCATGTAATAAGATAGAACATCTAATACGTAAAAGGTAACAACTAGAGGCAAGTAACATGTACGGGCTAATAACAAGTAAAGGTACGGATACGAAAAGAACACGTAGCAGAAGTAGATTAAGTAAAAGCATAGGATAACAGTTACAGACAAGGTAGAAATATAGATATAACAGTATTAGGCCAAATTTGAACAAATAGGTAACTACATAAGGGCCACAAACGTGGAAGTACATAAAAACAACAAACATTAATAGAAACCAAAGTAGAGGTCATGTAAGTGTTTAATGAATGAGTAATCGTAATAAGAATACATCTCCCATTCTTCTCACATAATAACAACCAATCGGCCAATCTTATTTTACAGCACACGACAATACGCATCATGCCAATATCATATTAACTGCACGGAAATATCCATCGTGCCAAACATAGCCCTAACACCCCCAATCATCACCTCTTATTACAAATAAAGAAGCTTAAGTGGCATGATAATAACAGGTGTAGAAGTGTGTTCATGATGCTACAGTCTAATTATGTATGTAAACGGTCTCGAGAACAGCACATTAAATCCTTCTAGATGTAATATTTTCTAACATGATTTCTTGCATATATAATTGAATCATTAGTCATAGAATTAAATAAAGCATAAGATAAAGAATGACCAAGTTCAATAAGGCAAATTCCCCCTTCCCGAGCATGGAAACCTCGGCACATGCATATACTCCGGTCACCTCGTATATGCATCACCCCTGTATGTATCAAATAATATTATTAGTAGAAAATATTTCCCCAACAATGTTAGACAAGACACTTACCTTATTTCGGAACACAATCAACAATCAACCCCGAATTTTCGTTTAGAACAAACCTCCAAACAATTCGAATCTAGCCAAATATCGCTCAAACAATTCAAAACAAAATTTAGAAACTACCCACGAATGAAAAAGGTTCAATTTTGATCATAATTGAAAAAATCAACTAGGCCTACGTGGTTGAAATCCGAGATTCAGACTAAGTCCTAATTACCCATTCACTCCCAAGCCCGGATATGTAATTTATTTCGAAATTCGACCTCAATTTGAGGTCTAAATCTCAATTTTATAAAATCCTTAAATTCAACCCCAAACCCCTATTTCTACTTTAAAATTCATAGATTTGATGATAAAATTAGAGGGAAAGTAATTGAAATTGATTGAAAACAAGTTAAAGTTGCTTACCAAAATTTTAGGAAGAAATTCCTCTTCAAAAATTGCCTCTATGGAGTCTCTAGCGTTGAAAATGGTGTAAAATAAGAAAGTCCCGAAATCCCCATATTTTAAGCATTGCGATGCTTGCAAATATGAACAACTGATCGTAAAAGCGAATAGTGTCTAAGCCATGTAGATGTAGCAAATGCGACAAAATGGTCGCAATTGCGACCCCAGGGACCTCCGCAAATGCGACTGCTTCAATGCAAATGCGAAACAAGCCCCAGTCCTCTAGAGTCGCAAATGCAACTAAGTTATCATAAATGCGAAGTCCTCCTCCTACGCAAATGGGGCATTAGCTTTGCAAAAACAAAGTTGTCCCAGACCAGCCCACATCGCAAATGTGAAGCTCGCATTTGCGTACAGGTCTTCGCAAATGCGAGACCTGCAGGTCAGTTGGCCAGAAATCTTTGTAAGCCAAAAAAAAATAAGTCTGCTAAGCATTCAAAACTCACTGGAGCCCCTCGGACTCCAATCCGAACATTTACACAAGTGTAATAAAATCATACAAACTCACTAGCTAACTCAAATCATGAAAATAACATCAAATATCCATAATCGATCATCAAAACTTAAGATTTTCAACTTGAAACTCAACTTTTCGATTTTTCACACAATGCATCAAAATGCACTCGAGTCACTCGGGATCCCAACTAAACATACATACAAGTTTAAAATCATCATACGAACCTACCAATATCATCAAAACACCGATCCAAGATCGTTTACCAAAAACATTGACTGTGATCAACTCTAGTCACTTTTAAAGTAAAAAATGGCATTTTCTTTAAAAAATCACATTTAAATTTTTCGAACATTGACACTGACCACGCAAGCAAGTCGTAAATCATTAAATAGAGCTATGAAAAGTCTCGAAACACAGAAAGGAAAGCTAGTACTCAAAATAATTGGTCGGGTCGTTACATCGCATGACGTCTTGTTATTTTCGATCCCAACAAAATGTATTGTACTTTATAAATTATGAATCTAAATTTAATACTTAATAAAAATTCAGTAATTTTCCCTGTATATAACTTTTTACACATATTTAAGTTCTAAATATTAAGTTAGATAATCCGCCATCACGGGGACTTAATCCACCACCTATTAGTAGGTCAGCACTCCACCCTTGATTGGATTACAGAAGTCTTCAAAAACTGAATATGTCTTGTTAAAAATAAATTCAGTTTTTCATCTATGGTGTTAAAATTGATTTTGCCCGTGTTGCGTAACTGGGATTGAAAGATTAGCGTAATAATTAGATTAAAACCTTGTTATATGTGTAATTTATTCGTAGATTTTCGAAAACAGCTCTATCTCATCCTTTCCCTTTTTTCACTTTTCTTGTTTCTGATCTCTCTATTTTTTATATTAAATTAATATATCAAACATAAGGAATGAAGTTGACACGTGATAGTGAAGACAAATAAGATATGACTTAGCAAATAACTGGCACCAGTTACGAACATGTGATCGATGCTGGATGAGTTTCGAAGACGCTGGAACCGAGGACGAAAGTCTGAAAGGAAGATATCGGTTGGAAAAGACATCAATCAATGAGAAGTCGTTATAAAGAATCTTTGTATTTATGCTCAATCATTACACATCCATCAAGAGGGATTTTATTCGTACTAAAAAAGAGCTTGATTTGGGGATCTTATCTCCCTGAATTGACCTATAAATAGAAGAATTTGTATTCACTGTAGGACACGAAATATTTGTACGCAAAAAAGCTAAAATTACTCTTATTCTATTAGCAACATTCTCTCTTTTTTTGTTCTTCATATTATTCTTATTCTTACTTTCGGGGAAGCTCATCTCAGAGTCGGCCTTATATTTTCTTGAAGTTATTTAAGCAATTTATTTTTATTCATTATTATTTTATATTCTTGGATCAAATTAATTCACATGTCTGTAAATCAATTTACAAAGTCAACTGAACTATTTTACGGGTAAATGTTTGGCACCCACCGTAGGGCGTAGACAATTGTGGTATTACTTTGATCCTTTCATCTGTTACTAATACCTCTTTGACGCCTTTTCATCAGTAAATTAAAAACATATATGGAAATTAATGGTGTGAACAACTCCTTCAACGTTGAAACAACTAATGAGCTTGAATTTATGTTCCAACGTGATGATTCAATCAGTAAAACTCATAACGACGAGGATGACACAACTCCGTTTCGCGAAGAACGAAATTCTCGGCGTGTGAGATGTCCAACTCCTGGTGATATGGAAGATAAATCTGTTGTTGAAATGGTGAAAGTTTTGGGAGCCCGACAAAGGAAATTAAGAACTATCTCTCAAGGATAGACTGGATAATGATGAGTTCCAGCAAGCACTCTCAGTTTCCTCCAATAATTCCAATGGAGGAGTTCGATACCCTCCTAGAGTTCCTGCCAATCAAACAACGAAAAGAACTGGTATTTTAATGAAAATCAAGCAGGTGGTGCAGGTAGTGGATCCGGTAACGATAACAGCGCAAATGATCCATTTAAAACTGATCTCATAAGATTCATGAGGGAAATGAATTATCGGATGGATCCAAATGCTAAAGAATTTCATACTCAGATGAATCAAATCCTAGGGGAAATACCGATGTTGAAGGGGCCGGATTCAAAGAAGTATACCTTTCCGTTCAAACCAAGTACAGTCCCGGAGTTGATTCGAAAAAGATTTAACATGCCAGACATTCCGAAGTATGATAGAACTTCGGATCCACAAGAGCATATCACAACCTGCACTACTATTGTAAAGGGAAATAATTTGGTTCCACATGAGATCGAATATGTCTTGCTGAAGAAATTTAGCAAAACCTTAACAAAGGGTACTTTAACATGGTATTCTCTTTTTCATCAGCATTCGATTGATTGTATTTAAATGCTTACAGATTCCTTTTGTTAAAAGCTCATGCTAGGGTGAGGAAAGTTCAGATATATCAGAATCAAGGAAATCTGAATTGTTGTGGGAGTTTGTAATCCGATTTCAAAAGGAGAGGATATTGTTGCTAGCAGTACCTTATGAGTGAGCAGCTGAAGCATTCACCAAAGGTCTCAATCTTTTAAGCTCTGATGCCTCCGGGAAGTTGAAGGAAAGCTTGTTGGTGTTTCAGGAAACCACATGGACAGATGTCCATAATCGTTATGAATAAAAAACTAGAATTAAAGATGATCAACTTAGTTCTTCGGTGTCATTCAAAGGTCTCAATCGCGATCGAAATTAGGAGACGTTTAGAAGTGATTTTGATGTAGACCAAAGGTCTTTCAGGAGTTGTTTCAGCCTTATGAAACAACTTAAGGGTGAGGAATTAAAGGTTTGTAGTCTTCGAAAAGGTTTATATCATATAGAAGGACAGATGATGGTCGAAGTAGCAGGGTTTTGCAGGAGAAAGAACTATTGGGGTCCCGGGATTCAGCATATCCCTGGTTGTCAGATTATAACTTCAATATTAGTTCGGTAGACTTGGTTTCAGCTATGAGAAACATCAAGGACGCAATATTTCTGAAACCAATATAGTCAGATCCTAGTCTATGGTGTAAATTATGCGGAACGCATAGCTACAGGACTGAAGGATTGTTGGCATCTTCATAAAAAGTTTGGAACATTGTTAAAGAATGGTCATGTTAGAGAATTTCTGAGTGACCTGGCCAAGAACAATTATGGGAGGAATCAAGATGCTATGGAACCAGCCAAACCGGCCACAGGGTCACCCCGTTTAACAATACACATGTTTTGTGGTGCAGCTGAAATAAATGGGGTGACATTTTCGGCAGCAAAGAAGACAAAGATATCAGTAACTCATGGCAAGAGAGTCCGAGAAACATTAGAAGATGATGAAATTATCTTCACGGAAGAAGATGTTGATGGCCTTATTTTACCACACAATGATGCTCTAGTAATATCACTTAATATTTTAAATTTTAAAATAAACGTGTGTTGGTTGATCCAGGTAGTTCAGCCATTATCTTCAAGTTAAGGTTTTTGGAACAAGCAAAGTTAACCAAAAATATAGTTCCAGCAACAAATCTTCTGCCCGGGTTCAACCTAATGAGTGTAACAACTCGAGGGAAAATTTTACTACCCATACATGCCGAAGGTGTAATGAAGACCACTTTATTCGAGGTGGTGGATGGCGATATGGGATACAATTTCATATTTGGAAGGCTATGAATTCATGAAATAAAGGATATGCCATCAACTTATCGTAAATTACTGAAAATCCCTACGCTGGATGGGATCAAGCAAATTAGAGGTGGTCAACCAACTGTGAGAGAAATTAATGCAGTTGTGAGCACATGGTTTTTAGCATATATGAATCACTCCCATAAATCAAAACAAAATAATTTCTTTCAGTATTTGCAATTTTATGGATTTTTGTGGCAGTTTTTGTTAATTGGTCGCATTTGTCTGTGCATGTTTATTTAACTAACGACGAGGATTAATTAGAATACTTGCCATTTGCATTTAGGATTTAATTTTACATTTTAGGATTAATTAGAAAATTAATTGTTTTATAAAATGGGAAAATCACAAAAGATAGATTAATTTGCACTTTTAATTTTAGCTTTTTTGTTAATTTATTTTTAATTAATTGTGTTAATTATTATTTTAGGGTTAATTAGTTTTTTTAGTTCTAGGAATTAATCTTGATTTTAATTAAATTTAAAAAAAGAGAGAATAGAAAAAAGGAATATTGAATTGAATTGTTTTGAAATAGAAAAGAAAAGAGTGAAGAAATTTGGGCCAAATTCATTTTAAAACCCCCCAGGCCCAAATGTTAAACCCTTGAACCCGGTCAAAATGCCCAAAACCAGCCCAAACCCTACTCCCTACCCGGTCCATCTCCACACCCCCACCAAACGACCCCATTTTGTCTAAGTCTTGATCTGTGCCGTTGATTTTCCTTCATCCGACGGTCGAGAACTGGGGTGGAAATAATATATAACTGTCCTAACAAACCCCCCCACTCCACCCCCACCCCCTCATCTCTCTTCAAACCCTAGAGACCGCCTGTCCCTGCCCTGAGCCGCCGTCTGCCGCCGCCGGAAATCGCCTACGGCGGCGGCGAGTCTCCAAACCATCCCAAATTTACATCGTATCTTCCTCTCCGCCTCCACATCCCCAATACACAACCATCTTCCCTCAAATATACTCAGAATCCCTCGAATTTGAGTTTGAAGTCGCGAACCCTAGCGCCACCCTCATTCCCTCCGGCAACGGCCAGCCACCAAACGACCCCAGATTGACACCACAGACCCACCATGACACCCTTTCTCCAAATACCCAACCCATTACCCTCGAATCTCCCCGGAACTGCTCGGATCGAAGGGTCTTAGAGTCAATCCTGTTCGAAGTTTTGGGCCCAAATCGATCTTATTCGTGTATTTTGATAAAAAACACATGATTAATTTCGATTTGGGCCATGAATCAAAGAGTCGGAGGCTCGGGGGTATTTTCCGGATTTCTTCACCAAAGTTCAGGGTACTAATCCCAGCTTCTTCTTGTTGTTGTTTTTGCCCTTATTGTCTGTTCATTCGAATTTATTTTGTCTCTTTATTTTTGTTCTTTGTACTGCTTTGCATATTATTGCTTATCTCTTCTGTTTTATGTGGTATCTATTAAGCTAGTGATAGAGTTAGTGCTAGTTTTCTTATTGAGTAAAGTCAATTAGCTTTAGGTGTTAATGGATTTCTCCTTAGTTTAACTTTAGGTCCATTTTCTCTTTTGTTCAGTCACTCATATTGTGGACTTGGATTTGTTTGAATCAATTCTTAGAAGTCAGTAGGCCCAGTAATGAAATCATTTGGGTCTATTCAGACCCGTTGAGTTGGGTCATTTGGGCCCAGATCCTGTTTGGTAGCTTAGGTAAATAACTAGGGGTCGAGGGGTAGTTTGGGTAGTCTAAGTTAGAGAATCTTTTCATAACTGAAATAGGAATGTTCTAGCCGAGATTTCTAGCTAATTTCAGGTTTTTGGTTAGTTAACTTGGGTAGAAAGTCCATAACTAGAGGATATCTAGGCAAAAAGGAAAATTGCAAGAGGGCTAAAGTGCAAAATCAGAACCAAATATCTGCCCTACTTTGCTTGCCTATAAAGGCACATCAACTTACCATTCAAGAAAAGGAGGAGGAGCTGAAAAACCCAGGAAAAAAAACCTACAGAATTCTATTGTTCCATTGAAGTTTTTTTTGCTGACATGCTTGAAGGTTTTGATTTCTAAAACAGCTGAAAACACACAAAAAAAACTACTATTCCATTAATTTTTCTACTAGTTTCTGAAGCTTTTAATTCTGAAACAATTGTTGGGTATATATAAAGTTTAGAAGATGGATTGAAGCTAGTTTTAAGGCCTGATTTTATAGTTTCTGGGTTATATTCGTGTGAACATGTTCTAGTAGATTGGTTAAGCCTTGTTTCTGTTTTTTTCTAAAATCGATTCACTGAATTGTTTCCCTGCTGCTGATCTTTGTTCGTGGCTGCTGATAACCCTTAACCTCTATTCCTCATTTCCAGGTATTTTTATCTTTATGGGTGTCACTTGAAGTGTAACTTGAAGCAGAAATTTGGAAAACATTAAATGGAAATGTGATTGTTTGTTTGGATTCTATTTTGTTGTTCTTTCAGTTTTATGACTAGATTATAATAGCTTGGCATAAGTTGTTCGTGTGACTATAAAATAGTGCTTGAAATCAGTGTTGGGATCATTGTTTTGTGTGCTGTATCCGCAAGTGTCCCTTCGAATTTGAGTCTGTATTGGTTAATAAATCAGATGTATGTTTTCTTTTGTATTGTGTGAGTTAGTCTTTTGGCTTAGCAGGGACTCTATCATTTTAAATTGTTAGTTTGGTAACCGGACATTTGAATAGATTATATTAAGCATGTGATAAAAGTTGAAGTCGTCTAGTTTTGTTTCCTTCTGTGATATAGTTTATGTTCGAGAATGGTTAAGGATGAAAAGGTGTATCCAATTTGAAGATTGTTAATGGTTTCAGGTTGATTTAGGATCAAGCATGTGTAGTTATGATTTGGTATGAAAGTCTAAATAAAAAAATCAGATTTGTAGCCTAGTCTGCTTGATTAAGGATCCATCATCTGTTTTTTTAGTTGGCTTTAAAATGGTTTCTCAAAGATTAAGAGTTTGAATACAAATGTTTGAATGCCTGAATCACCTTGTGTTTCTATTAAATTAATCCACTCTAAATTATGGCACTGATGCATACATAAATGGGTCCATAAGTCTGAATTGTTCCCTTGAGTGTTTGATCCTGGAGCACAGCGGCTGGATACCCGTTACAGCTTGTTTGCATGTTCGAGTTGGGATCATTACGAGGCCCAGTTCCAAATCTTTCTTGTCCCTTCGTCGGGCCACTATTCCATTCGTATCAGCCCACAGCCCTTTATATAAATGGATTGTTTTCGTTCATTTCCTCATATAAGCCATGCTAGTTAGTTTCAAGGGAGCCTTTAACCATGTAGTATTAATTAATTAGATTATTAACTAGTCAGGGCATGCCATATTAGAAAACAAAAATAATTTATGGCCCTCGTGATTTAATGTAGAAACATGTTGGCTAATAATAATTCGAGGAGCGCCATGCCAAACAAAAATGACAATTGCATGGCCTTCGGTTTAATTAATCTTGTATTGGTCCCATAACTAATTTTGTTATCCTTAGAACTCGAGGCATGCCATTTAGTAAATTTCACGGCCCTCGCAAAGTTGCAAACGCAAAATTGTTATAGGCGTGTTAGTTTAATAATATTACTTTCTTAAACTTGGGTGTGCATTTCATGTGACCCAAATCAAATCTTAAAACGTTGAATAAAATATGTTTAGGATTGCGGGTGCATTTCATGTGGCGCGATCCAAAGACGTGTTCTAAACGACATTCAAATCTTCTTTAAAATTGAATAAAAGCGATTATAAAAGTCAAAATTGCAAAATAGGTTAAAACATGTATTAAAATCGGATAATTAAGCCAAATAGTAACAGTTGACCGACCGTGCTAGAACCACGGAACTCGGGAATGCCTAACACCTTCTCCCGGGTTAACAGAATTCCTTACCCGGATTTATAGTTCGCGGACTGTAATATAAAGTCAATCTTTCCTCGATTCGGGATTTTAAACTGGTGACTTGGGACACCATAAATCTCCCAAGTGGCGATTGTGAATCTTTTAATAATAATCCCATTTCGATTGTCCTTTAATTGGAAAAGCTCCTTTACGCCCTTCCGGGGGTGTAGGTGAAAAGAGGAGGTGTGACAGCTCTGGCGTCTCTGCTGGGGACCAAACTCAGAATCTCTAGTTCAGGGTTCAAGAATTCGAGCTTAGAATAATTAGTATAGTTGGTTTTATCCATTATTTGATTTCGTTACATGATTTGGGCCTAATGTGCTAATTGACTGCTTTTACCGCTTTCATATTCCGTGAACTGTATATAAATTGTTGCGAAATCTCTATTCTCTCCGAGTCTTCTAAATCATGAAGAAATGTGCACTTCGTGTGACCTCTTTTCTGTTAGAGTCATATTCCAAATTTAGAACAAGGTTCGGACAAGTTGTAAAGCCGGCGAAGCTTCTGTATTCCTGGTATGTTGCCCCCCCCCCGGCTCGAGCTGTCCGCTCAGGTAAGCCAGGTCCAGAACAATAAACTTCAAGATTTAAACCTAGTATAACAAGACCTCATGACGGATCCCTAGTAGGAACATTTGTTTGCATCATGTGCATTTTGACTTTGGAGACTCAACACAGGGGTTGGGTCTGTCTAGGACAAGTGCACCCGAAATAAAAAAGATCATCCTGATGCATCTTACTTGCTACTTGTGCATTTATTTGCTTCGAATTTGCATGCTGACCGGCTTTTGAATAAAAGGGAGAGAATTTGGAAAAGAAAATAGCAGTGTGAGGTAATTACCTGCGGTGAAAACCACTGTCCCTAAAAGTATACTGAAACTCTGCCGAAAAATAGGGGAATTTTGTGAATTTTAAAGACAAATAGGAAAAAATATCTTTTTGTTTTTGGGAAAAGAAAAAAGAAGTTAGGTTCTTAAAAATTTTTCCGAACTACGCCAGTTTGATTCTCACAGGGTGTGAGATACGTAGGCAACCCCCATCGAGTCCAACTTCCTTTTGCAAAAATAACACCGAAGAACAAAAAGTTTTACTTTAATTTGAAGATAATTAGGGTGACGTCATTCTTGTCAGAAATAGCCAAATGTCCCTAAAAGGGCGCCGGAAGGCTGTTTTTGCAAGAACAACCACTTTTAGTCACTTTTAAAGGTTTTGGCTGGTTAGCCGACACAGCCTTAAAATCTTCATTTTCGAAGTGTTGAAAAGCTGTATTGGCAAAGACGGATATTTGTGTGGAGATTTTGGAAAAAAGATGGTCATTTTTCTTGAGTCAAAACGAGTCATAGTTTTCTTTTAATTAAAATCACCTTAATAAATATGCAGGATGAGCACAATTCAAAATGAACCTTTCTCAGTCCGTGAAGAGATCCCTTTGGAGCTACATATGTGGTGGCGTGATTTGGGGGAAGATAGCAGAAAGGCTGTGACAAAAGCATTGGGTGGTCTTATCGGGCTCTTGAAGGTTAAGCCAAGAAAAAATTTGATTGAGGCCTTGATACTATTCTGGGCCCAGCACATAATGTATTTCACTTTGCTGATTTCGAGTTAACTCCTACACTGGAGGAGATAGCAGGCTATGTCGGTTTCGAAGGGAATCTTAGAAGTCAATACCCGGTGGCACCGAGAACAGTAACCCCTCATAAATTTTTGGACTTGTTAAGCATCAGTCATGACATCCGAGACGGAAATTTAGCCAAAGGATTCTGTACCTTCTACTTTCCATATCGATATTACGGGAATCCTCGTGGCTTCGAAATGCCAGATACCGGTCTTACTCACGTGGAAAACCAAGACAAGTGGGAAGGTCGGAGAGGATTAGCTTTCATAGCAGCATTTCTGGGTATTTTGGTTTGCCTAGAAAAGACGGGAGCATAGAGTTGGGACTTGCAGGGATAACCGATTTTATGACTAAAAAGGTAAATGGGACTATAGTGCCGCTGATCTTGGCGGAACTTTACCGAGCACTGACCCATTGTCGAGAAGGAGGGAAGTTCTTTGAAGGGTGCAATATGCTGTTACAATTATGGATGGAGGAACACCTTTGCCACCATCCCAGATACTTGAATTATGGTATGACTGGCCTTGTATGCATCGAAAAACAAGAAAAGCGGGTAGAAGGTTATGAGTTCCCGGACGGTACGGAAGCATGGTATGATCATTTGTGATCTTCGACTGCAAATAAGATCGAATGGACATTCGGGTGGCTCTCGGTCGGTGAGGTAATCTACATGTCGGCTAAGGAATGCTTTCTGCTGTTAATGGGTCTTCGGAGTATCTAGCCTTATGCTCCGCACTGAGTACTACTTCAGTTAGGACGATACCAGACCGTCCCACACGATGAAGATTTGAGTCGACAGGCCATTGAGTTAGAGCCAAAAGCTGCCTTCCCAGAAGAAAGAGTGCGTTGGATTTGGCATCAGTGCAGATTCTTAGGGCCTAATACTCAAGTATGAGATCTATCCAGAGGCGAGGTAGGGCCTAATTATACTGCTTGGTTTGGTAAAAGGTCACGAGTTCAACATGATCCTGAAAGGCCCGCAAAAAGACCCCACGTCCAATAGTTCACTAACGTAGCACAAGTGCAATGGGACTGGTTGGCCAAAGAAAACGAGTACAGGGCTACCATAAGCGAATTGGAGAAACAAGTTAGGGACCTTCAGTTTGAAAATAGCTTGCAAGTCGCGGTAGACGAAGGAGAAAAGAAAAAGCTAGCCATAGAAAATGAGGCCCTTCGAGCCCAGATTCAGAAAATGAAAATAGCGGCAGAAAACCCAGCCCGAAGTGCCAAAGATGAGAAACTCATAGCTAATTTGAGGCAGAAAGTGAGTGACTATAGTTTTGATTTGAACAAAGCAGAAGGTGAACTAGCCAAGGCTCAAAAATAGTTGGCTAAAAATGCAGGTGAACGAGCACGCCTGGTTAAGCAGTTGAAAGAAAAGTACGATGATGAGGTCGCGAGATTAAAGAAAAGGGTCATCGCCACGGAAAACAAAATGATAAAATTGGCGAAAGACTTCAAGGTTGAAAGAGAACATTGTTATACGACACTCGCACAATTAGAAATAGATCTGCAACAACTTCAGGAGAAAAATCAAGTGGTCGGGCAAACTTTGGGGGCCAGGGCCTAGCAGATTGGGCGTTTGTTACAAGAAAAAGGTGTCATAAGAAAAAGAATCAGAAACATCACCGATTACATCGTTATGAAGTGCCAAATATGTGAGGATATGACTCGCACTACCTTTTTCGCGGCAGTGATGACATTCGTTAAGCAGATAATGAATGACTTGAACTAACTTCAAAGGGATCTTGCATATAGACCCACAGCGAGACCGAATGATGTCCCGCGGGCACCAGAAGCATTGATGTATTCATAATTTTTCATTTGAGTATGTATTTCCTTTTCGTTAGAGTCTGTTAGTTGTGTTGAGTTTGTATTTTCTTTTGCTGGAGTCTGTCAATTGGATTTGAGTCTGTATTTCCTTTTGTCGGAGTATGATAGTTTGTTTTGGAGTCTGTATTTTATCTTTCATTAGCGTCTGTTAGTTTTTTTTGGAATCCATTAGTGTTGAGACTTTGTAATCAAAGTGTTTGCTTTTTATGAAATTGAAAATCCCAATAATTGTTTTTTTACTTTCGTACTTATCTCCCAAAACTACGATCGGTCTGATTCATGCGGGGTCATGATACATAGGCAATATCCATAGGATTCGACCGTAACCAAATAAAAAGAGAGAAAGAAAATAAGAGGTAAAACAAGAGACTAAAGAAAAGAGAGAAAATAAGAAATCAAGAGAGAATAAAAACAAAGAGAGAACAGAGGTGAGAGTGAAAGCAAGGAAAAGAAAAATAAAGAAAAAGGGGGAAGTTTGCAATTAAAAGTAAGAAAAGGCCGGGATGACGCATGCAACCGATAAAATACATAATAGAGACGGTTAACTGTTTAGGTGCATTCATGCCCAATGTACCGTTACCAATCTGTTAAAGCCTAATCGCTAACAAGGTTGTTGCTTGATGTATTGAGTTCAGGCAGGTGGTTAGTTGTTTGGCATTCTGGAAACCCACTCATACAACACCCGATCAAAAGAGATAATATGGCCAACCAAGAACCGGAGACAAGTATTATTGACCCGTCAAAAGAGGTGGAAGAACTAGATGTTAATGCAATGAGGGAAGAGATGTATAAGTTAAAGCAGCAGATGGCTGAAATGTACCAAGCCTGGGCCAAAGGGCATCCACCACCGGTTTATCCCGCCAACCCTACTTATATCCCACCATCAGCCCAACCTCCGTAGCCTCCCACTGTGAACTCATCTCCAGCCTTTCCCCTCTACCAACAATGTCATGGCGCCATTTCCTATAATTCTCAAGCTTCACCACCCAAACAAGTCCCATACCCTCCCCCACTAATTACACCTGTTTTTGTGGCACCTCCACCTGCTACATTACACCGATCTTCCAGTGAACCTCTGTTCCAAACTCACGACAATCAGTACTATCCCCCTAAACCTACCTTCAAAGTTCCAGAACCATATTCTTACACCCCTCATCTAGATCTCACGGCAAAAACCGAGAAGCCAATCAAAAATCCTGAGCATGAGGAGATGATCAGAAAGGTCAAAAACTTAGAATAATCATTCCAAGATATGAGGGGGTTAGGGGGCCAAGTAAGTGTGGCCTATAAAGATTTATGTTTGTTCCCAGATGTTCACTTACCAGCAGGGTTCAAATTGCCCAAGTTTGATCAGTACGACGGGCATGGTGACCCAATAGCACACTTAAGAGGATTTTGTAGCAAGATGAGAGGAGCAGGTGGAAGAGATGAGTTGCTGATGGCATATTTCAGCCAAAGTTTGAGCGGATTGGTATTAGAATGGTATACCAGACAAGATCACAACAGGTGGTACACATGGGACGATTTGTCCCTAGCCTTTGCCTGCCATTTTCAGTACAACCTCAAAATTATCCCAGACCATCTATCATTTACAAAGATTGAGAAGAAGCCCGGTGAGAGCTTCAGGGAAATGGGTTCCGTTTGGAGAGAGAAGCAGCGAGGGTTGACCCTCCGATAAAAGAAAGTGAGATGGTTGATTATTTCTTGCAGGCTTTAGAACCCACTTATTTTGGTCATTTGGTGTCAGAAGTAGGTAAGTCCTTTAATGAAGTTGTAAAAATGGGAGGCATGGTTGAGGAGGGAATCAAGTCCAACAAGATCATGAGTTATTCATCAATCAAAGCGACCACCCAGGCCATTCAAAACAGTACTGGGGGTGTACTCGGGAAAAGGAAGAAAGAGGATGTCGCTACAATTGAATCGGGAGCTTGGGTGGGATCCAGAAACATTCCACGTTACTACAACCCGCCTCGACCCTATCACCAAACTTACCCCCACACTCCATATAGTCCACCACAATACTACTACCCACCGCCCGATCCCCATTTTTCCGTCCATCACCCACAAACCTATACCTAACTGCCCGCTCACACATAATGGCGTGCGCCGGCTCCACAAAGTCCATACCTAGCTCCACAAAATGCCCATCCACCCCCGAAAGCCTACAGAAATCCCCCTGGGATAGGTTTTCGACCAAATCAAGCCTTTAAGAATGAGAGGTTGCAAAAACAGAAGACATTCACTCCTTTGAGAGAATCATATGCTAGTCTATTCCATCGACTGAGACAGTTGGGTATGTTGAATCCAATCTAGGCTAAACTGCCGAATCCCTCTCCCAGAAATCTTGACCGCTCGGTGAGTTGTGAGTATTGTTCAAGGACCCCCGGGTCACGACACAGAGAAATGCTAAAAATTGAAAATAGCTATTCAAGAGCTCATTGATACTAATCAGATCGAGGTCCAAGCCCTGGAGGCACCCAACATCAACCAGAACACATTGCTGGCCCATCATGAGACTAATATGATTGAGATAGTGCATAAGGGAGAGGAGTCTAAGAAGCCTTCGCAAAACATCATGATGATTCGGGCTAGTGAAGCCAAGCCATTTGAAAAGTCAACAAGTGAGAAGTCTATGATCAAGTTGAACGGGGCAAATAACGAACCATCCGTGGAGGTCAAGAAGGGGTCCTCAAGTGACGTTGCAGGGAAACATCAAAGAGCAAAAGTGGTTGTGACGAACAAGCCTGTGGTAATTGTGAAGGGTGCCCCCACATATCCTGTCGTTATCAAAGAGGTAACTCAATTACCGATAGTCAACAGCAAGGTAGTCCCATGGAATTATGAATGAGTGACAGTGACTTACAAGGGGAAAGAGGTTAAAGAAGAAGTGTGTGAGACTCATGGTTTGACACGATTAGGAAGATGCTTTGCCCCCGAAGAGTTGAGAAAAGCTAAGACCTCAAAAGATAATCCAGTGTTTGTGAAGAAAGCGGTGATCGAGGAAGAGGCAGAAGAATTTCTGAGAAAGATGAAAGTATAGGACTATTCCATTGTGGAGAAGTTAAGGAAGACACCGGCTCAGATCTCGCTCCTGGCATTATTGATCCATTCTGACGAGCACCGTCGGGATTTGATGAAGATCTTGAACGAGGCCCACGTTCCTGACAAAATCTCAATAAACCACTTGGAAAACATAGACAACAAGATATTTGAGGTAAACCGAGTCACTTTTTCTGATGATGAGTTGCTCGTAGAGGGTACTGAGCACAATAGAGCCCTCTATCTGATGGTGAAATGTGAAGATTTTGTGGTTACTCGGGTACTAGTTGACAATGGTTCCAGTGCAAATATTTGCCCTCTTTCCACTCTGAACAAGTTGAAGGTGGATGATGAAAGAATTCACAAGAACAGTATCTGGGTTCGAGGATTCAATGGTAGAGGGAAAGATTCAGTCGGGGACATAGTGCTCGAGCTTACAATAGGGTCGGTCGAATTTACTATGGAATTTTAGATGCTCGATATTGTTGTTTCTTACAATTTGTTGTTAGGTCGACCCTGGATTCATGCTGCCAAAGCGGTCCCATCCACTCTGCATCAAATGGTTAAGTTTGAATGGGATAGATAGGAAATTGTTGTACATGGCGAAGACAATTTGTGTGTTCCCAGTGATGCCATTATTCCATTCATAGAGTTTGAAGATGACAAGGGGCAGTGGGTTTATCAGGTTTTTAACACGGTAGCGGTAGAGAAAATTCTTGAAGGGAAGTGCGTGCCAACTCCAAGGGTAGCTGCTGCCTCAGTCATGGTAGCCGTTGAAATGTTGAAAAATGGTTTTGTACCGGGCAAAGGTTTGGGTGCATCTCTGTAGGGTATCGTACAACCGGTTTCTCTTCCTAAGAACTTGGATACATTTGGTCTGGGATTCAAGCCCATAGTCGCAGACGTGAGAAGAGCCAAAAAAATGAAACAGAGAGCATGGGCCCTTCCAAAGCCAGTCCCGCGTCTTTCCCGATCATTTGTCAGGCCTGGTACCATAAAGCGCCCAGTGACGGCGGTTCCCATTGCGGTAGTTGATGTGAATGAAGATTTTATGGAAAGGTTCGAGAGGATATTCACCGATGTGAACGTGTTGGAAGCTGAATAGGGTTCTAGCAAGGCGGATGTGAAATTTGTTGGGCCCGGTGCAAAGATTAACAATTGGGAAGCTACTCATCTCCCCACTAGGAGGGAGTTTTGGTAGTTTGCTTTGATTTTCTTTCAATTTATCTCGATTATTCCAGGGTTGTAATTTAGATTCTATGTTCCGTCCATTTGGATGTATATACCTTGTTGTCTTTAATTTCAATGAAATGCAATTTCTATTTTCCTATCTTCCTAATAGTTTTATTTTTGCTTTCCTTTTTCCTTGTACAGTTCTTTTTATGCTGGCTTCAATGATATGACATGCATGCAGAATCTCCGGCCCAGTATTAAAAGTCAATCTAGTTCTGAAATAGTAATTCAAGAAATAGAGTGTGATGTTGAATCGGAATATGACGAGGATGAAGCCTTTGAAGATATTAGTAAAGAATTAAGCCATTTTGAAGAAAAACCCAAGCCTAACCTGAGTGATACATAAGCAATCAATTTAGGGGACTAAGATAATGTCCGAGAAACTAAAATAAGTGTCCATCTTGAACCACAACTCAGAGAGGAGATAATTAAAACATTGTTCGAGTATAAAGATGTTTTTGCATGGTCCTATGATGACATTCCAGGTATAAGCACTAGTTTGGTGGTTCACAAATTGCCTACTGATCTGGCATTCCCCCCTGTCAAGCAGAAGTCGAGGAAATTTAAAACTGATATGAGTGTGAAAATAAAGGAAGAGGTCACCAAACAGTTCGATGCAAAGGTCATTCGGGTCACTCGGTATCCCACTTGGTTAGCAAATGTAGTGCATGTGCCGAAGAAGGATGTCAAGACCAGGTTGTGTGTTGATTATCGAGACCTCAACAAGGCAAGTCCCAAGGATAATTTTCCACTGCCGAACATCCATATATAGATCGATAAGTGTGCCAAACATGAAATTGGTTCTTTTGTGGATTGTTATGCGGGTTACCACCAGATCTTAATGGATGAGGAGGACGTAGAAAAGAGAGCATTCATCACGCCATGAGGAACGTACTGCTATCGGGTCATGCCATTTGGTTTGAAAAATGCCAGGGCAACCTACATGAGGGCAATGATGACCATATTCCACGACATGGTACACAGGGAGATTGAGGTTTATGTGGATGATGTGATTGTAAAATCTAGAAAGCAGTTTGACCATGTCAGAGATTTGAGAAAGTTCTTCCAAAGGCTTTACAGGTACAATCTCAAGCTCAACCCTGCAAAATGCGCGTTCGGTGTTCCATCTGGAAAGTTGTTGGGATTCATAGTCAGACGATGAGGTATTGAATTAGACCCATCAAAAATCAAAGCCATCCAGGAATTACCACCTCCAAAGAACAAGACTGAGGTGATGAGTCTATCGGGAAGATTGAATTACATCAGCCAATTTATTGCTCAGCTCACAACAACTTATGAGCCTATCTTCAAACTATTAAAGAAAGATGTTGCAGTCAAGTGGATAGATGAATGTCAGGAAGCATTTGATAAGATAAAGGAGTACTTGTCAAACCCACCTGTGTTGGTCCCACTAGAACCAGGGAGACCTTTGATTCTGTATTTGATAGTCTTGGACAATTCATTTGGATGTGTGTTGGGACAACATGACATTACCGGTAGGAAGGAGCAGGCCATTTATTATCTTAGCAAGAAGTTCACAACTTACGAGGTTAAGTACACTCATCTTGAGAGAACGTGTTGCGCCCTCATTTGGGTGACACAGAAGTTGAAGCACTATTTGTCATCTTACGCTACTTACCTCATCTCTCGTTTGGATCCGTTAAAGTATATCTTTCAGAAGCCTATGCCCACAGGGAGGCTTGCAAAGTGGCAAATATTGCTCACAGAATTTGACATCATCTATGTGACTCAAACTGCAATGAAAGCACAGGCCTTGGCAGACCATTTGGCCGAGAATCCGGTTGATGAAGATTATGAACCTTTGAAAACTTATTTCCCTGATGAAGAGGTGATGCACATCGATGAGTTGGAACAAGTTGAGAATCCGAGATGGAAACTTTTCTTTGATGGGGCTGCAAACATGAAAGGTGTGGGGATACGAGCGGTACTTATTTCTGAAACAGGGCAGCACTACCCTGTTACGGCTCAGCTTCGTTTTTAATGTACCAACAACATGGCTGAGTACAAGTCATGCATTCTGGGTTTAAGGTTAGCGGTGGATATGGGTGTCCATGAAGTCTTGGTCTTGGGTGACTCGGACCTTCTGGTGCACCAGATTCAGGGAGAATGGGAAACACGGGACCTGAAACTTATACCGTACAGACAATGTTTGCATGATCTTTGTCAACGGTTTTAGTCAATAGAATTCAGGCATATCCCAAGGATCCATAATGAAGTTGTTGATTCTTTGGCTACTTTGGCATCAATGTTACATCGTCCAGATAAGGCTTATGTGGACCCTTTGTAGATTCAGGTCCGTGATCAGCATGCCTACTGTAATATGGTGGAAGAAGAACTTGATGGGGAGCCATAGTTCCATGATATTAAAGAATACATCAAGATGGGGGTATATCCGGTAGAGGTCACAGGTGATCAGAAAAGAACAATTCGACGATTGGCAAGTGGATTTTTCTTCAGTGGAGGGGTATTGTACAAAAGAACTCCAGATTTGGGACTGCTAAGATGCATAGATGCTAGACAGGCCACAACTATCATGACTTAGGTACACTCCGGGGTTTGTGGACCGCACATGAGTGGGTATGTGCTGGCAAAGAAGATTCTCCGGGAAGGTTATTATTGGCTCACTATGGAGCGAGATTGTATCAGTTTCGTGCGAAAATGTCATCAGTGCCAAGTGCATGGAGATTTGATTCATTCTCCACCATCTGAATTACATACAATGTCTGCACCATGGCCTTTTGTTGCTTGGGGAATGGATGTCATTGGACCAATTGAGCCAGCAGTATCCAACGGGTACAGGTTTATTCTGGTGGCCATCGATTATTTCATCAAGTGGGTAGAGGCTAAAACATTCAAGGTTGTAACCAAGAAGGCGGTGGTCGATTTTGTGCATTCAAATATCATTTGCCGGTTTGGGATACCAAAGGTGATCATTACAGACAATGAGGCTAATCTCAATAGTCATCTGATGAAAGAGGTATGTCAACAGTTCAATATTACACATCGTAATTCTACCCCGTACCTCCCTAAGGCGAATGGAGCACTTGAGGAAGCCAACAAGAATATAAAGAAGATACTTCAAAAAATGGTGGAAGGTTCTAGGCAGTGGCATGAGAAGTTGCTGTTTCCATTGCTCGGTTATCGCACTACTATCCGTACTTCAGTAGGGGCGACTCCTTATTTGTTGGTGTATGGCACTGAAGCAGTGACACCCGCAGAAGTGGAAATTCCATCCCTTCGAATTGTCGCAGAGGCTGAGATCGATGATGATGAGTGGGTCAAAACCCATCTGGAGCAATTAAGTTTGATTGGTGAAAAGAGACTGGCAGCAGTGTTTCATGGCCCGTTGTATCAACAGAGAATGGCAAGAGCATACAATAAGAAGGTGCGTCCATGGAAGTTTGAAGTGGGTCAGTTAGTATTGAAATGCATTCTTCCTCATCAGGTTGAAGCAAAAGGAAAGTTCGCCTAAAATTGGCAGGGGCCATTTGTTGTAACTAGAGTGTTGTCCAATGGCGTGTTATATTTGACAGATGTATAAGGGAAATATGTGGAGATGGCTATCATTCTGATGCAGTCAAGAGATACTATGTATGATTTCTTTGTTTGATTGTACTTGTTTGTATTTGGCATGTCACGAATATTGGAATGACGAAGGCATTTTGTTCTGCTATCTAAACACGTTATCCCTTGTCACCCTTCTTGAACATTATTTGTTTTCTTTCATACCCCTCTTTCGGAATCAGTAGCAAAGATCAGGAACACAAGCGTGAAAGATAAGTAAAGAAAAAGGAGAAAAGAAAAAAAAACAAAAAAGGGAGAGAAGAAAAATGAAAATCAAAAAAAAAGAAGGAAAGAAAAGAAAAGGAAAAAAAGAAAGAGAAAGAAAATAATGAAAAAAAAAGAAGAAACAACAAAAAGAGAAAAAGAAAGCAAAAAAGAGAAAGAAAAGAAAGAGAAAAAGAAAATCACAATAACAAAGTAATCTCTATGACATAAACTACGTTCGACCTGATTCCTTTTAAGGATACGTAGGCAGCCTAACGGTTCGGTCTCATCAAAATAAAAATTCAAAAGTCCCCAAGCAAGAAACTGGGGCAGAAATAGTGGTTGTTGTAAGAAATCTGATTCCGAAAGTTGTAATTTTGAACCCATTCGAATGGTTTTGAGCCTTTTATACCCTTTCTTGCTAATCTCATCCAAAAGCCTCGTTACGGTCCAAAGAAAGACCTTCCAATCAATCTTTGAGAAATGCCAAGTCGAGCAGGTAGAGGTGATTCATACCAAGGGCAACATTTTGGTCCAAATAGGAAAAGAATAAAAAATGAGAGGGTCTTATTGGTGAAAACCCTCACGGGCACCATAAGGCGACGGGAGTTGAGAGGAATCAAAAATAAGAGAGTCTTATTGGTGAAAACCCTCACGGGCACCGTAAGGCGAAAGCGAGTTGAGAGATGAACGAAGTAAAGAGGTTTGCTGGTGAAAACCTTTCAAGGCACCGTAGGATGAACAAGGTCAGGATTTAGGTGAAGAAATCAGGTTATGGAAATTTCGGGGCAACAAAGTATGTCAATTAAAAGTTGATTGGTTGGGCGGATTGGGCCGATTAATCCAAATTGCATGTCATGATCATCGGTGTCAGTTGCTCCACTCTGATAAGTCTCTTCTCTTTTCCTTTTCAGATAGTCTCCCAGTTTTGGATTTTCTTATCTTTAACTCTGAAAGTCATTGCATTTTATTTCTTTCGGGTTTATTTCTCTAAGACGTTCCCCAATGTCAGTTATATTTAAGCAAATAAGAAGGAATTTGAAAGTTCACTACCAGCTTCAAGATTGCAAAGCACAGTGGGGCCAGAGCATACCAAAAATAGCATGGTGTAAGGTGGGATAAAGTGCCGGCAAAAGTTCCATCGGCAGAATGATTTAGTAATTTCATGGGAGATGCAGAGTTTTGGTTAAAGGGGTTAGATGTGTGAAACAATGATTTGGTATAGAACACTCGGGTTATTTAAAGTCATGGGGTTTGAAAGTCAGTCAGACAGTTAGACGGTTCAGAGCCAGTGCGCAGAAGACAGTCAAAACAAAACAATACAGTGGAAGGATCTTCAGCACGAATGCCATCAACTAACCACCATTTTAAACTGACAAAATGTTTTTTGATTGAAACAGGGGCAGAAAATTTCAATCGTTTCGGAGAAACCTTCCGTAGAGAAAGGCAGTCGCCAAACAGGTTTGATTTTTGATTTTCATGACCCTCCTGGAAAATGAGACGTGTTGAAATGTTCAAAAATAGCATAATTTAGCATAAATACATCACAGAGGAATATAATTTGGCATAGAAGTTTGCATGCTCGAGATAGGATTCAATTAGAAGTCAGGACCCTCCTGAATAATGGAACTTAGCTTTAAGATTTCGATTAGATAACAACATTTAGCGTAAATTCTGTTGTAGGGTAGTATAATTCAGCCATAAAAGTTGTCACTCTTAATATAAAATTTGACCTTTGATTTTCAGGACCCTCCTGGATAATGGGAGTAGTTTAAAGACCCTCTTAGATAACAAGATTTAGCAAAAGTCACACCTTTATAAGATATAACTTACATTTAAAATTGTCATTTAATTAAGAGTTGTCAGGACCCCCTGGATAATGGGACCTAGCTTTCAAATTCTTAGTAATATTTGGTAATATGATTTAGTTTTACACTCACATCTGTACCCAGCCACCAAACTGGGGTAGAAAAGTTTCTTTGTTTTTTGTCTATTTTGTTAAAGTCAGAAGCCCGCCTGGAGAACAGGGAATACATTCAAGTCAGCAGTCAGGAGCCCGCCTGGAGAGCAGGGAATATATTTTAAATCAGCAGTCAGGCGCTCGCCTGGAAAGTAGGGAATACATTTAAAGTCAGTAGTCAGGAGCCCGCCTGAAGAGCAAGGACTACATTTCAAGTCAGCAACTAGGAGCCCGCCTGAAGAACAAGGGAGTATAATTCAAAGTTTTAGCTTTCAAGTTCTTATTGATATTTGGTAATGTGATCCGTCTTACACTTACATCTGTGTCCAACCTCCAAACTGGGGCAGAAAATTTCTTTGTTTTATCTATTTCGTTGAAGTCAGGAGCCCGCCTGAAGAGTAGAGAATACTGTCAAGTTTAGCAGTTAGGAGCCCACCTGGAAAACAAGGGAGTACAATTCAAGTTTTAGCTTTCAAATTCTTTGCTTTGTTTATTTTGAAGTCAGGAGCCCGCCTAGAGAGCAGGGAATACATTCAAGTTTAGCAATCAGGAGCCCGTCTGGAGAGCAGAGAATATATTTCAAGTTGGAAGTCAGAAGCCCACCTGGAGAGAAGGGGATACATTCCAAGTGAGCAGTCAGGAGCCCGCCTGGAGAGCAGGGAATACATTTCAAGTTCACCAATCAGGAGCCCGCCTAGAGAGCAGGGAATACATTCAAGTTCATGTAGTCGAGCGTCCACCTGGAGAAAAGAAAAACATCTCAAAGTGTAGTTGCCAGTCAGGCATCCGCCTGGAGAAGCGGAAAACATCTCAAATTACAATTCAAGGCGGCAACAAAGAGATTCCATCGAGAGAATACAAGTCAACAAGACAACAAGAACTATGAGATCAAGTTTGAAAATATAGATAGGATTTTTTGTAATGCATAGATCATAGTTTAGTCTAGCATCTTGTTTTATTTGGACATGGTATAATAAGGGGGTTCAGTAAGCAGTAGCAGCAACAACAGCAATCACAGCTCATGGTAGTCCCAGCTACCAGACATTCCTGAACTATACTGACCTGATTCCTTTTTAGTCAAGGATATATAGGCAACCTCGGAAGCATGGCGCAGTCAACTCTTTCAAAAATGCTTCCCACGGAGTATTTAAACGGGCAAAAATTGCTCGTATCCGCTCACTTATCTTTGCACGAAAACTTTTCGTGTTTCCGAGCAAAGAGGGGCAGCTGTGAGCACATGATTTTTACCCTATATGAATCACTCCCATAAATTCAAAACAAAATAATTTCTTTCAGTATTTGCAATTCTGTGGATTTTTGTGGCATTTTTGCTAATTGGTCGCATTTGTCTGTGCATGTTTATTTGAATAACAAAAAAATAATACAAAAATACTTGGCATTTGCATTTAGGGTTTAATTTTACATTTTAGGATTAATTAGAAAATTAATTGTTTTATAAAATGGAAAAATCACAAAAAATAGTTTAATTTGCACTTTTAATTTTAGCTTTTTTGTTAATTTGTTTTTAATTAATTGTGTTAATTATTATTTTAGGTTTAATTAATTTTTTTAGTTCTAGGAATTAATCTTGATTTTAATTAAATTTTGAAAAAAAAAGAGAAAAAGAAAAAAGGAATTTTGAATTGAATTGTTTTGAAATTGAAAAGAAAAGAGTGAAGATATTTGGGCCAAATTCATTTTAAAACCCCCAGGCCCAAATGTTAAACCCCTGAACCCGGTCAAAGTGCCCAAACCCTACTCCCTACCCGGTCCATCTCCACACCCCACCAAACGACCCTGTTTTGTCTAAGTCCCGATCTGGGCCGTTGATTTCCCTTCATCCGACGGTCGAGAACTTGGGTGGAAATAATATATAACTATCCTAATGACCCCCCTCCCCCCACGCCCTCATCTCTCTTCAAACCCTAGAGACCGCCTGTCCCCGCCATGAGCCGCCGTCTTCCGCCGCCGGAAATCGCCTACGGCGGTGGCGAGTCTCCAAACCACCCCAAATTTACACCATAGCTTCCTCTCCGCCTCCACATCCCCAATCCACAACCATCTTCCCTCAAATATACTCAGAATCCCTCGAATTTGAGTTTGAAGTCGCGAACCCTAGCACCGCCCTCATTCTCTCCGGCGGCGGTCGGCCACCAAACGACCCCAAACTGACACCACAGACCCACCATGACACCCTTTCTCCAAATACCCAACCCATTACCCTCAAATCTCCCCGGAACTGCTCGAATCTCGGATCGAAGGGTCTCAGAGTCAATCCTGTTCGAAGTTTTGGGCCCAAATCGATCTTATTCGTGTATTTTTGATAAAAAGCACATGATTAATTTTGATTTGGGCTAGGAATCAAAGATTTGGAGGCTCATGGGTATTTTCCGGATTTCTTTACCAAAGTTCAGGGTACTAATCCCAACTTTTTCTTCTTTAATGTTGTTCCTTGGGCCGGGCCCAGGCCTAAATGGGCCAAACGGGTCGGGCTTAACGGGCCTGGGCCTGGCGGTCCCCGTCTCTGGCGGTGTCGGGCCTCACGGTCCCGGGCTTCGTGGGCTCAACGGGTGGAACCAGCCCGTGACGGGCCTAAGCCCATATGATCCTAGGCTAAACGGGTCGAGCTCGTGGGCTTAGCGGGCCTAACGGGCTTTTTGATTTTCGATTTTTTTAAAGGCAATTTCTTGTAAATCATATCATGGCTATATAAATAATATATATGTAGAAATCAAATTATTAAAGTGCTTCACTACATAGAAATCAAATCATTTTTGTAAATTGAAAATAAATGTCTATTTGTGCAATATGGTCGTTGGTGGTCATTGGAGGTGGGACCCTCATTTTGAATTTTGAAAAATCTTGTTTTGAAGACTTCTATAGTATACTAGTATAGTATATATATATATATATATATATAGTATACTAGTATAGTATATTATATATAGTATGTTATGTATATATATAGAGATTTTCTTGTAGTATATATTGTATGTTATGTATATATATTACCTTATATATTTTCTTGTAGTATATATTGTATGTTATGTATATATATTATAGCTTATAAATAATTGCAAGTTAAAGACAAAAAAATATTGCAAAAAGATATTCAAGGGCATGTCTTATAATTTTTATTACCAAAAATGGCATATCTTTCTTAGTCTTCCTCCCCCCAATGGAATGAGCACAACAAGGTACTAATACCACCATTAAAAGGGAAAAAAACTAAAAGAAGATATGTCAAAGTACAAGGTACACCATAATCTACATTGTATCTCTAACAAATTTCATAAATCCTTCAAGGTTCGGAGGAGGTTGCGTTGGTGGTGGTGGAAAAGAAGCTTGTTCATCACCACTTCCGGGCGAAGCAGCATCCTCCGCAATTTCCGCCATCATTTCTTCATAGAATATATTTCTAAATGTGGGATTTAGTATTGTTGTAAGTATGCCTATAGCACTAGTGTTACTAGAAGCATTATCCATAGAAATTGACATTATTTTATCTCTAAAGCAAAAATATCTAGAAATATATGCAACAGTGTTAGCTATAAACTTACCTGTGTGACATGAATTAATTATTCTATACAATAATTCGTTTTTGCATTGTCCACTCCTCATCTATCCAATGACTTGTAACAATTAGATAATTACAATCATTACCACTTCTACCAATATCAGTAGTAATAGAAATCCGATTACTTATATGAGTAAATAAATACCGCAAGTATTGTTCATATTCATGTTTATATTCATAAATATCGCTCTTAACTGTTGCGCGAGGCCAATCTTTATAAGTAGGATTAAAAACTCTTCTAATATAATGAATCCAATTAGGATTAGAAGTAAAAGTATAAGGTAAGCACATAACGGTAATCATCTTTGCTAATTCTTCACGATCTCTATTAGGATCGTAATATAAAATACCTCCGGTCACAGTGTTAATTCCGAGTTGAACTAGATTTGAACCTGTACTAGGGTTAACCGTAGAATCTACACTTGTCCCCTCTAGCTGCGCTTTCATTTGTAAAAATCTAGTTTTATCTCTAGGGTGTGTTTTTATGTGCCTAGTCAAACTACCCGTGTCGCTACGGTCTCCAGTATATTTATGCGCCATTAATTTCCCACAAGTTTTACACTTAGCCTTATTTTGTTCTCTTACTTGAGTAAAAAAATTCCAAACTAATGATGTTTCTAGGCGTTTAGCAGGTTCTCTATTAAAAGTAGGAGTTTCTACAGGTGGGTCGACCGGTGCATCAGTTGGGTTATTAAGAGGACTAGTAGGTGTATCATCTAAATCCGGTGCTTGGGTTTCATCATCATCCCCATTTTCCTCATTATTTTCTAAGATAGTTTCATTAGGATAAAGAGCATTCATAATTTCATCATCTAATCTTTCACCTGGTGCAACATTATGACAAAATTCACTATCGGTAAATTGAAAACAAGGGTGATCACTATCAAGAATTACGGGAGGAGGAGGACGTCTAGGTTGACGACTACTTTCAACTTGCTTATCTTTTCTAGGTCGGGGAGCCGGGGGAAGGGTAGTTGGTTGGCCACTAGTTTCACCGGTTTTATCTTTTCCCTTAACAAATATTTTTTTCAAAGAAAATGCCATATTAATTACAATTATGCAAACTAAAACACACAACAATATATTCTTAAAACTTAAGAGTTGAAACGAGTTTACCGGATTGCCGAACAACTTCTTGAAAATTGAAAATCGTTGAAGACTTGAAAACTTCAATTCACTAACTTCACAATTTTTCACGAAGTTTCAACAATAAAATAAGCAATTCTTGTAGAGAGATTGAGAGAGATTGATGAATTGGTGAGTAAAAATGAAAGAATTAGGGGGTATTTGTAGTTGAGAAATGGGGAAAAGTATAATTATATAAAGTTTGGGGGCCAAATGGCTATTTTAGAAACTACCAAACGGTCAAAAAAGCCCCAAACGGCTACTTTTTAAATATGGCCGTTGGGCTGTTTTTTTTTTAAAAAAAAATTAAATTATAGTCGTTAGGCTCGCTAGGCTCGCTAGGCCCGCTGGGCCCCGACCAGGCCCGCCAGCCGGTCCCAGGCTAACCGGTCCCGGGCTTGTAGGCTTAACACGGAAGACCAGCCCGCCTCGGGCTTTAAGAGACCGTTAGGACCGGCCCACCAGGCTTGTGAGGCCCGTTAAGACCGCGGGCCCGGTCCGGTCCGGTTCAGGACTGGCCCACAGTGCAACATTTTTCTTCTTGTTGTTTTTGCCTTTATTGTTTGTTCATTCGAATTTATTTTTGTTCTTTGTCCTGCTTTGCGTTTTATTGCTTATATCTTCTATTTTATGTGGAATCTATTAAGCTAGAGATAGAGTTAGTGCTAGTTTTCTTATTGATTAAAGTCAATTAGCTTTAGATGTTAATGGATTTCTCCTTAGTTTAATTTTAGGTCCATTTTCTCTTTTGTTCAGTCCCTCATATTGTGGACTTGGATTTCTTTGAATTAATTCTTAGAAGTCAGTAGGCACAGTAATGAAGTCATTTGGGTCTATTCAGACCCATTGAGTTGGGTCATTTGGGCCGAGATCCTGTTTGGTAGCTTTGGTAAATAACTAGGGGTCGAGGGGTAGTTTGGGTAGTCTAAGTTAGAGAATCTTTTCATAACTGAAATAGGAATGTTCTAGCAGGCATTTCTAGCTAATTTCAGGCTTTTGGTTAGTTAACTTGGGTAGAAAGTTCATAACAAGAGGATATCTAGGCAAAAAGGAAAATTGCAAGAGGGCTAAAGTGCAAAATCAGAACCAAATATCTGCCCTACTTTGCTTGTCCATAAAGGCACATCAACTTGCCTTTCAAGAAAAGGAAGAGGAGCTGAAAAACTCAGAAAAAAAAACGTGCAGAATTCTACTGTTCCATTGAAGTTTTTTTCTGAAATGCTTGAAGGTTTTGATTTCTGAAACAGCTGAAAACACACACAAAAAATTCTACTGTTCTGTTACTTTTTCTGCTAGTTTCTGAAGCTTTTGATTCAGAAACAATTGTTGGGTATATCTAAAGTTTAGAAGATGGATTGAAGCTGGTTTTAAGGCCAGATTTTATAGTTTCTGGGTTATATTCGAGTGAACATGTTCTAGTAGATTGGTTAAGCCTTGTTTCTGTTTTTTTTTAAATCGATTCGTGGAATTGTTTCCCTGCTGCTGATCTTTGTTCGTAGTTGCTAATAACCGTTAACCTCTATTCCTTAGTTCCAGGTATTTTTCAGCTCTATGGGTGTAACTTGAAGTAGAAATTTGGAAAACATGAAATGGAAATGTGATTGTTTGTTTGGATTCTATTTTGTTATTCTTTCAATTTTATGAATAGATTATAATAGCTTGGCTTAAGTTGTTCCTGTGACTATAAAACAATGCTTGAAATCAGTGTTGGGATCATTATTTTGTGTGTTGTATCTGCAATTGTCCCTTCGAATTTGAGTCTGTATTGGTTAATAAATCAAATGTATGTTTTCTTTTGGTTTGTGTGAGTTAGTCTTTTGGCTTGGCAGGGACTCTATCATTTTAAATTGTTAGTTTGGTAATCAGACGTTTGAATAGATTATATTAAACATGTGATAAAAGTTGAAGTCGTGTAGTTTTGTTTCCTTCTGTGATATAGTTTATGTTCGAGAATGGTTAAGGGTGAAAAGGTGTATCCAATTTGAAGATTGTTAATGGTTTCAGGTTGATTTAGGATCAAGCATGTGTAGTTATGATTTGGTATGAAATTCTGAATAAAAAATCAGATTTGTAGCCTAGTCTGCTTGATTAAGGATCCATCATCTGTTTTTTTTAGTTGGCTTTAAAATGGTTTCTCGTTAAGAGTTTGAATACAAATGTTTGAATGCCTGAATCACCTTGTGTTTCTATTAAATTAATCCACTCTCAACTATGGCACTGATGCATACATAAACGGGTCCATAAGTCTGAATTGTTCCCATGAGGGCTCGATCCTGGAGCACAACGGCTGGATACCCGTTATAGCTTGTTTGCATTTTCGAGTTGGGATCATTACGAGACCCAGTTCCAAATCTTGCTTGTCCCTTCGTCGGGCCACTATTCCATTCATATCAGCCCACAGCCCCTTATATAATTGGATTGTTTTCGTTCATTTCCTCATATAAGTCATGCTAGTTAGTTTCAAGGGAGCCTTTAACCATGTAGTATTAATTAATTAGATTATTAACAAGTCAGGGCGTGCCATATTAGACAACAAAACAATTTATGGCCCTCGTGATTTAATGTAGAAACCTGTTGGCTACGAATAATTCTAGGAGCGCTATGCCAAACAAAAATGACAATTGCATGATCCTCGGTTTAGTTAATCTTGTATTGGTCCCTTAATTAATTTTGTTTTCCTTGGAACTTGAGGCGTGCCATTTAGTAAATTTCATGGCCCTCGCAAAGTTGCAAACGCGAAATTGTTGTAGGCGCGTTAGTTTAATAATATTACTTTCTTAAACTCGGGTGTGCATTTCATGTGACCCAAATCAAATCTTAAAACGTTGAATAAAATTATGTTTAAGATTGTGGGTGAATTTCATGTGGCGCGATCCAAAGACGTGTTTTAAACGACGTTCAAATCTTCTTTAAAATTGAATAAAAGCGATTATAAAAGTCAAAATTGCACCATAGGTTAAAACACGTATTAAAATGGTATAATTAAGCCAAATAGTAACAGTTGAGCGATCGTGCTAGAACCACGAAACTCGGGAATGCCTAACACCTTCTCCCGAGTTAACAGAATTCCTTACCCAGATTTCTAGTTCGCGGACTGTAATACGGAGTCAATATTTCCTCAATTAGGGATTTTAAACTGGTGACTTGGGACACCATAAATCTCCCAAGTGGCGACTCTGAATCTTTTAATAATAATTCCGTTTCGATTGTCATTTAATTGGAAAAACTCATTTACGCTCTTCCGGGGGTGTAGGTGAAAAGAGGAGGTGTGACAGCAGTCACCTTATCCAGTAGGAAGGTGGGAGGAATGAGAAAATAGAAACTACTGAAACTGACGTTTGCCGCCCTTCCAAACCCGGTTGAAGGTGCTGTAGAGGAGGAGACATCGAATTACTATCACGTGTCGAGATCCATTTAGGTACCGGAAGAAGCAGATGCCATAAAGTCGACTGTAGAAGAACTGGAATAGATTGATTTGTTCACAGAGTTCCCGAATAAAATGTTTTACCCGGGAATGGGGTTGAGTCACGAACTCAAGCCTAAAATTATTTAATTTTTAAAAGCTAACTTCGATTGCTTTGCATTGTATCAGTCCGATATGACATGTATTCAACTACATTTGCTTGGACATAAATTAAGTTTAGACCCTAATTTCCCGTCAGTGAAGCAAAATAAACGGTCAATAGTGAAAGTCAGGAACAAATTTGTTAAAGAAGAAGTAATCTGATTGCTAAATATAAGTTCAATTCGTGAAATGAATTATCCTGATTGGTCAGCTAACGTAGTGGTTGTTCCTAAAAAGAATAATAAGTTTAGAATATGTATAGATTATAAAGATCTAAAAAAGGCATGCCATAAAAATACTTTTCCATTGCCAAACATTGACAAATGATCCATGCTACAGCCGAACATAAATTGATGAGCTTTCTGAATGCGTATTCAATATATAATCAAATTAGGATGCATCTGGTGAATCAAGAAAAAACCTCTTTTCACCATGAATCTTAGCACTTATTGCCATAATATTATGCCTTTTGGGCTTAAGAATGTCGGAGTCACTTATCAGATTCCCGTTAATAATATATCTAAACGTCAAATTGGTAAAACATTAGAGGTCTATATTGATGACATGTTGGTTAAGTCTCTTAGTGCAGGAAGTCATTTGACTCATATTCAAGAGACATTTGATATTTTAAGAAAATACCATATGAAGCTCAACCCTGAAAAATACGCTTTTGGAGTTGGGTCTGAGAAGTTTCTTGTCTTCTCAAAGAGGAATTGAAGTGAATCTTGACAAGATTAAAGTCATAGAAGATATATCCGACCAATTGACAAGTGTAAAAAAGGTGCAAAGGTTGACTAGCAGGTTGGCGGCCCTTAGCAGATTCATATCAAGGTCATCAGAAAAATATCATTATTTCTTTTAAAATTTGAAAAAGAAGAATAATTTTTCGTAGCCTCCGGAATGTTAGAAAACATTGAGAGACCTAAAAAGGTACTTTTCCAGTCCTCAGTTAATATCCAAACCGAAGGAGGGTGAACAATTATCAATTTATTTAGCAGTTTCTGAAGTTGCGGTGAGTGCAATTCTGGCCCGGGAGGAAGAAGATATGCAATTTTGATGTTTATTATGTCAGTAAAAGATTAACGGGAGCGGAGACACGCTATCAACACCTAGAAAAGTTGGCTCTAGCTCTCATATTTTCCTCTCGAAAGCTTAGACCCTATTTTTAGTGTCACCCAATAGTCGTTGTTGCGACTTTTCCCTTGAGTAATGTCCTTCATAAACCTGAATTATCGGGTCAATTGGCTAGATGGGCAGTTAAAATTAATGAATGTGATATAAAATATAAACCTCGGACTGCTATTAACTCACAAGTTTTGGCTGACTTTATGGCTGATTATAATCTGGGAATGATGCCTTTAGCTGCTAAAAAGTAGTTATGGTATCGGGAACTGTCTCCAGTTGTGGAACTTGTTTAGAGATAAAGCTTCCAATATAAATCCGAACTTGGGATAGTATTAATCAATCCTTCAAGAGAGATCCTGAGACAAGCCACAAAAATAATCCTTTGACTAACAATAAAGCCGAATATGAGGCTTTGGTTGAAGGACTTAAATTAGTCTGGGACTAGGCTACGAGATGATTGAAATAAAGTGCAACTCCCAACTAGTAGTGAATCAGATATATGGAGCCTTTAACACCAAAGAAGCACGCATGTAACAGTACTTGAATAAAGTTCAAGTTTTAATTTTCTGGTTTAGGGAGTGATCGATAATTCACATCCCAAAGGAAGAGAATGTGAAGGCGGACGCATTGGCCAATTTAGAGAGCTACTGACGGTGCAGTTGTTCAGTTGTTGCATTCAGTCATGGAAGTAGATGGGTATTGCAAAGTTAATATGACCGACCTAACCTGGGATTGGAGAAACGAGTTTATAGAATATTTGAGGCATGGAAAATTGCCTCAAAATTCTAAAGCCTCTCGGGTGCTACGAACTACAGTTGCTCGTTATTGCCTTGTTAATGGTCAATTATACCGATGATCTTTTCAAGGGCCATTGGATCGATATTTAGGAACATCAGAGGATGATTATGTGATGAGAGATGTTCATGAAGTGTTTTGCGAAAATAACTTCGGTGCGGACTCGCTGGTTCGTAGATTGATAAGGGTTGGTCACTATTGGCCCTGGATGGAACAAGACGGCAAAGGCATTTGTACAAAAGTGTAATAAGTGTCAGCATCATGTACAGTTAGTGCATCAGCCGGCAGAGCTTCTGCATTCGATGGTGTTACCGTGTTCATTAATGAAATGGGGTATAAACATAGTTGGTCTTTTGCCTCAAGGGTCCGAAAAGGTAAAATTTCTTTTAGATTTAACTGACTAGTTCACTAAGTAGGTTAAAGCACGTGCTTCAAAAATATTGCAGAGGGAGAACTTATTGATTTCATTTAGGATCATATCATTTTTCGGTTTGGAGTACCAAAAGAAATTGCTTCTGACAATGAAATACAATTTATAGGTTCTAATGTCACAAAATTTTTGAAAGGATTGAAGTTCAAAGGGATCATATCTTTCCATGTTATCCAAGTACAAATGGTCATGCAGAGTAAATAAACAAGGTGATAATTCAAAACCTCAAAAAGAAATTAGAAGATGTTAAAGGCAATTGGCCAGAAGAGTTACCAGGGATGATATGGGCATATCGAACAACGATGAAGTCAAGCATGGGAAAACACTTTTTCTCTTGTTTACAATGCGAAAGCTTTGATTTCGGTGGAGATTGAAGGATCGACCATAAGGTATTACCGGGCAAACGAGGAGGAGAATAATGACTCAATGTACCCGAGAAGAAAATGTTGGAAATCTAGGACCAACATGGGAAGGACCTTATTGGATTTCAACTATAATCAGTAAAGGGTCATATCAGTTAAAAAATCAAGATAGAGTAAAATTACCAAGCAATTGGAACGTGACTCACCTCAAAAGGTATTACTATTGATGTTCCTTGATGATACTGAAAGTATGTGCTGCACTCTTTTTTCTTTAGTCTAGTTTTTGTCCCAATTGGGTTATTCTGACAAGGTTTTTAATGAGGCAGAAACTTAAATCATACTACAAAGAAGGTCTTCGACAACAAAAAGAACTCCAATGTTCGAATTCTCATACTTAGCATCCGAATACTAGGAGAACTATTGTATATTAGAGCACTAAAAGTGCCATTAAAATCGGGGACTGTTAGAATCGGAAGTTGTATTTGTCAAGACTAGGGACTGCTTGATCAGCCCTATAAAAATAAATAGTATAACTTAGCCACATGTATTGGCAGCTTTATTTACTTAAGAAAATATTTGCTCATGTAAGTGTACTTTTAGAGATAGAAGGAATAAATTAAAGTCCTTGTATTCTTATCTTATTCTTGTCCAAAAGATACAATATGATATTTTCCATTTGAATGTTACTTAGATTTCAAATGCTTGTGCCGGAATAAATAGGAGACGTCCTCTTCAAGAGCAATATATATATAAGGACCCTCTATTATGAATCTCTCATAGTTAAAGAATAAAAAACGGAAATATGAATGCCAGAAATTAAAGTTATCATATGTAAGTAATTCTCAAACTTTATCAAAGGGAAAAAGATGTTTTTGCACATAAATTATGCAAAAGAAGTATTTTATTTCTTCAAAATACCGAAATCAATAGATGTTTCGACGTAATTACAAAAGAAGGGGAAAAAAAGGAAAAATTACATTAGTTGATTTTATCAGCAGAGTCCGAAGGATGAGAATCGGACTACAAGCATCTCCTGCCCCATTTGGAGATGAAGTATGTTTAGTATCCAGTTCAGCACCTTCATCCTTATTCTTATTTCTTCCTCAGAACAAGTGCTCGAGGAGCTTGAAGCAGTGAGTCGAGCAGGAATATTCTTGAGTCTAAAATACAAGTGAGACGATCCGAGCCTGAATCCTTCGATTCTAGCTATGTCTAGGCGTACATGAAACTTAAGGTTCTCAACACAATTTTTAAAATGAAAAAGAGTCAAAGTTGTCCTAGTATTATACGAAATTGGATAATTTTACTCTTCGTTAAAAGTTGATCTCTGATATGCCCTTGTCGTGACTAAAATGGCTCAAATTTTTCTTTTTTGACTGATGGGCCTTATTTTTTATTTTTTTATTTTTAATTAATATTTTTTTTGTCCAAATAATTTGCCATGTGTTATAAGCGAATCAAAATGGACCAGATTTCCCCTTAATACTATTCCTATGGTTCAATTTTGTCCTTATACTATGTGCATGATTAAATTTTGTCCTCCTTCTCCACCACCTTTAACACCTATCTACAGGTTTGCCACCATCGGTCCCTAATTTATGCACCCCTTTGTAAGGCCCCGTGAAAAACTTGTACTCAAAACCTGGTAGTTCGGACCTTTTTTATACTGATCTATGCTATAAAAAGTCAAGAAATACTGTTTTCCGGAAAATGCAATTCTGCATCGAGAATGCGGTCGCATATTAGGTATGCGGACCGCATAATCGCCACAAAGTGTGTCAGTGTGTTGGTCAAATTTGAGGTTAAATATGCGATCCGATATGCAATTGCATAACCGATATGCGAGCCGCATAGTCGTCGCATATTTCCCTTGGGATTTTTGTGAGGGGCAGTTCTGCGGTGCATTATGTGACCGCAGAACGGGTATGCGGACCACATTTCTGCCGCATACCCAGGTAATATGTTCAGATGTTGGGAGCACTTTTGCGGTCCATTCTGCGGACCGCATTTCCACTCTGCGATCACAGACCTGACTCGGGGCTCCAATTTTCTAAATTTTAAACCCGACCCCTTCTTCAATAAAACACCCCAACCCCTTATTTTAACATATTTTCTGAACAAAACTAGAGAGAGGGAAGAGAGAATTCTTGAGAGATAAAGTCCTACCTTCATCAATTTGATTCTTCAAAGTCACTCGGGGCGGGGAATTTCAAGTAATTGTCTTCATCTCCGTTTTTGAAGGTAAAATCCCCAACCCTTTTTCATTGTTTTCAGATTTAAACCGAAAGGGGGATTCTCATGCGTTAATTCTTGAAAATGGAAGTTGAGATACATATGCATGTCCTTTAAAACCTAGAATCTAGTAAGAGGAATTGGGTAGAACTAAAGATTTGCAAAAGAGGGTTGGAAACCTAAGTAAGTTCCGGCTAAGTTTGTGAACTTCAATTCTAAGTTATAAGTGCTAACTTGTGAACTAGATTGACGGTACTAGGCTGTTGGTGAATTGAAAGTAGAAGTTAAAAAGGGAATTCGACTACAGGATGTATGGCTAACTTTAACCTTTGTAAAGTCACTTTGTTGGTGTACGAGTAATGGGTATGTGTTACTTATATAGACTATTTGTGAAATTCTTGTGATTAATGTGCCTTGAACATTGTTGGTTAAGTTTTTTGTTATAGTGGTATGAGTAAAATGGCAATAACACAAGTGCGCGTGGGTATGAAAGTGTTACGTGGTAAGAGCTGTGGAACAAACGATGGAAAGAAATCGCAATTGATACAATTGAAACAACTGTGGCAATATCATACGTGACTTGTTGTGGGCAATTATCGTTGTGACTTGAATTGTGTACGGGTTATTGTATATGTTGGAATTGGTATTGATGTTTATGAACACTCTTTGTAAATTGTTGTTGTTGTTGTTGTGTGAAATATGATTGTCCGGTGGGATCGGGTTGCGTGCCACAACACGAAGTAATAAGGTGTGGGTTGTGGTGATAAGGGTGGCCGAGGTAATAAAGGCGGAAAAGTGATAGAAATCACTATTGAAATAAAAATATGTGAAAGTTGTGAAACCATTGATGTGATGAAATAATGTTGAAAGGGGAAAAGGAGAGATTGTGGAGTTGTTTGGCTTTGGTTGTTCCTTTCATATGCATTTGATTGTTGATTCTATTATTGTTTTCTATCTGTGTATTTCTTGATTTTACTTGGGGTAAAGTTTGTTTATACATACCAATACAATTCAAATGTACTAACCTCCCTTTTGCCGGGGGCGCTACATTCGTGTTATGATTGTAGGTGGTTCCATAACAGGTACTCCAGCCCACCAACAGTAGCACTCCTTCACCTCCCGTCAGTTGAATTGGTGAGCCCCTTTCCTCTCGGGGCCGTGCGTGGATCATGCCGTTTTTCTTCCCGGAGTCTTATTTTGGTATTTTTGTAAGGTATAGCCGGAGCCTTGTTGCCAGCAATTTTGTATTATTCTTCAGTTGTATTTAAAGGCTCCATAGACAGGAAACGTGGGTTATGTACGTATGTATTTTGGGCAGTATAACTTGTAAACCACGCTAAGTAACTATGTATGTTATGTAAATCTCGTAAGAATGTGTTTAAATTTATAAATGGATATTTCACTTGATTAATGGGTAATGAAAATGCAGGGTATCATATGGAATAGGAAAGGCACCCAGGTCCTCTTGGCTGGGGGCTACCCGGTCGAGCGTTGGTCGCGCCCCTCGATTTTTGGGGCGTGACAAACTTGGTATCAGAGCCTAAGGTTTTAAAGTGTCCCAGGATATCTCGGAGCCGTGTCTAGTAGAGTCCTTCTTATCGGTGTGTTGTCGACCACATTTATAAGTTGGAGGCGATATGGGCATTTAGGAAATTACCTCCTTCTTTGTTACTCTATATCGTGCAGTGAAGTGAAAAGTGGAAGTATTTACATCTAACTTGTGATCTATTCCAAATTTTCAGTAATGGCACCTAAGAAGAGAACTAGACTCGGCCTCGGGGCCAATGCCACCCCAAGTGTGGCTGTGAATCATGTACCCGATGTTGTGGGTGATAGTAACTCCCCGGTCTCAAATCTACCTGGCCCATCTATTCCAGATCCAAGTATTCCTGTTCCAGCTGCGGCAGAGGGTGCTGCCATCCCTCCCGCTGATATTCCTAATCTTGATGCAATTCCAGCTTCCGGTCCATGGGTTTCTGATGGGGACCTTAGAGGAGCCATCCATATGTTGACCCAGTTAGTGGCCGCTCAGGCCCAGAAATCTCATGATGCCCCTGCGCCCCCCAACGGACAGGGAGATTCTGCCAGCTCCAGAGTCAACCAGTTTCTGCGGTTGGCCCCTCCAGAGTTCACGGGCACAGACCTAGACCCCGATCCGCAGGATTTCCTTGATAAAATGTATAAGACCCTTTGAGTGATGAAGGTTACAGAGACGGAAGGGGTTGAGTTGGATTTGTACAGGTTGAGGGGAGTAGCGTATTTGTGGTTCGAGATGTGGGAGGATTCTCGTGGGGAGGGAAGACCTACGACTAGATGGGATGAGTTTGTAGATGCATTCATGGACCACTTCTTGCCTGCCGAGACAATGGCGACCCATGCCACAGAGTTTGAGGTCCTCAAGCAGGGCAGTATGAGTGTTTGGGAGTACCACATGGAGTTTGTGAGGTTGTCCAAGTATGCTCCTCAGTTAGTGTCAACCATGGATGCTCGAGTTCGGCGATTCGTTCAGGGTCTTAGTCCTTTAGTGGTGAATGAGGCTGCTACAACGGCCTTACACTCATATATGAATTATGGGAAGATTGTGGAGTTCGCTCAGGCCACAGAGGCTAGGAAGTTGAAAATATGGGCAGAAAAGGGAGAGTAGCAGCAGGGCCCGATCAGCGGGTCACTCATGGAGACCAGTTCTGGGGAGAGGGCCATCAGGGCCGTCCCAGTTGTAAGCACGTGATTTTTGCCCTATATAAGAATTACACCCAAAATTCCAAAAATAAAACAATTTTATGTTTGTTTGCAGTTGTTGTGAGTTTTGTGTTATTTTTCTTGTATTGTTTGCATTTCCCTGCGCATGTTTATTTTATAAATTAATAAAAAATACAAAAATACGTCGCATTTGCGTTTAGGATTTAAGTTCACAATTATTAGTAATTAAGTTTGTTTTACAAGAATGAAAATTACAAAAATAGGCATCTTTTGCATTTTTAGCATTTAATGTCCAAATTGTGTGATTTTATTTTATTGATGTTTAATTTTGGGTGATAATTATTATTAGAAGTTAATTAGTATTTTTAAGATAATTTTGGTTTTTATAATTTAATTTTAACATTTTAGTTTTATCAATAAGTAAAAGAAAAGAGAACAAAAAATAGACGAAAATCGGATTTGGCCTCTTCTTCAATTATAAACCACAGGCCCAAAGATACTCAACCTTCCCCTATGACCCTGTCCATTTCGACCCGGGTCGACCCGGTCCGCCCCATAACTAAACCACCCGCACAACCCCTTTTCTTCATTTTCATTTTGTATCCCCCCAAACCCTAAAACCTATCCCCCCCCCGCCCTCTCTTTCCTTCTCCTTCATGTCCAAACCACCCCAAGCTCCCCTCCCATGGCTGCCCGTCGACCACTGCTGCTGCTTCATCTTCTTCGTCACCTTCTCCGCTGGCGACCACCAACAGCACAGTAGCTCCAAACAAAAGCCAAGCAGGCTACTTTCTTCTTCTTCGTCGAGCTCGAGCTAGAGCTCCCATGGCTGCCTTCCTCGTCGACCAGTGGCGACGACCAGCACCCCAGCTTCACTTACTCCTTCTTTTGCTTTGTCTTCAACAGACCAGCTGACCCCATTCTTGTCAAACAAACGAACCAGTCCACCAGCGAGCTCACCTCCATGTGGTTGTTGTTCCTGTCCGTGAACGACCCTCTTCTTCACGCCAAACAGCCATTGCTTCATTTCCTTCAAAAACAGGAGAACACCCCTAAGCTCCCAAGGCCGAAAATCTCCAACTGTCGCTGCTGCTGTTCCATTTTTCAGCTTCATCTTCTTCATTACTAAGCGGCCATTTTCCAGCATCTCCTTCTTCCCGTTTCTGCTGTACGAAACGGTAACAGTAGCAGCTATGATCCAGAGAAGAATTACGAAAGTCACTTGAGGATGAAGTACGCCGGTTGACTCAAACAGTTGGGCAAACGTAAGGGGATAAACATGAAAAAGAGGAGCAGGTTGCTCGTTGTGAAGCTTTTATCGATGGAATGGAATCCAAGTTGGAAGCTATCATGTCCCAAAAGCTTAACGAATCGGAGGCTACTAATAATCGTCTCAAGTCTGAAATAAGGGCTGAGATGGATCGGTTTTCTCGGGAAAGAAAGGAACTTGCAGAACAGATACAAGAAGTTGAGAGTCAAAATGAATGGCTACGATCTGAATGGGATGATAAAATTGCTAAGCTCACTGCAGAAAAAAGAGCTCTTCAAGATCATTTGCATGATGTCGAGGCACAACTTTCCCAACTGAAATCACGGAAACGCGATGAATTAAAGAGAGTGATGAAGGGGAAAAATACTCTTGCAGAAAGGTAAAGATGGGGAAGGTGACGAAATTACGTTCGATCGAGAATCAGTGTCGAGTACGCCGAGGTTCCGTTCGAATCCGGGCTTCAAACTAGTAGGTTTCCATTCTCTTGTCTCTTAATTTTCAGTCAGCGAATTCATCTTCCGTTCCTTTTCTTCTTGTGTTTGTGTTCCAATGGTTTGGTTTGAATTCGAACCTAGACCTTTGTTTGTATTAGAGATAATTTGTGTTCATTTTTGTTTGAAGTTTGTTAGTTGTTCGTCAAGTGATTTAATGTCGAGTGTTCATTTTAGTTTGAATCATTTCATCCTTGTTATAATGTTGTTAGATTTAATTTGAAGTTCAATTGATTTTTGAGTTTAGTGATGTTAATCTACTTGTTTGTTATGATAAATTTGTTATTGTTGTTGAATCTGAAAGTAGGTTTGTTGTTAAAAAATATTGTTCAGTCAAAATAATTCCAGTTGTTTCTTTGTTGTTCATCATTTAGTTTGAATTTGTTGTTGAATTTGTTTAGGAATTGGTTATATCTGCTGCATTTTGGTTGGAATTGATTAGGTGAATTGGTTATAGCTGATGGGGGTAGATTGGTAAATTGCAGTACTTTCAGGGGTAAAATGGTAATTTCAGTAAGGTCGGAGGGGTATTTTTTGGAATTGAAAATTTGAACAATTATTTAATCTGAGTGCTCTGTCCACTAGGCATTAACAATATTAAAATAGTACATGGTGGGGGACAAGACATAAGTTAGTGGGGAGGTTGATATAATTGTTTAATAGAGTGGGGGACAAGACATAGGTTAGTGGGGAATAATGTAGTTGTTTAATATAGTGGGGGACAAAACATGTAGGCATGGGGGACAAGGGAATTAAATAAGAAAAACATTAAGTAGTGGGGGGCAAGACATGCAATTAGGGGAATATTTCGGGTTAGTGGTTCAAGACAAGAGTCTTGCTATAAATAAGAGTCATTTGACATAGAAAAGGAGGAGATTTTTTAGGAGGAGTTTTTAGAGAGATGATTTTTGGGAAGAGGAAGACATTCTGAAAATCTCAAGAGAGTGTTGGAGAGTTTAAAAAGAGAAAACAAAAACAAAGTGAGAGAGGAGTTTAGTTTCAGGTTTAATACACGTTTGTTTAGTCTGTTTGTGGTAATGTTGGCTGTTGTTGCTTAGTCTTTTCACAAACTTTTGGGGCTGTTCTATCGAGCTCGTTTGGTTTTCTTCAAATTTTTCTGAGCCTTGAATCTGGTTCGAATTGCTGTTGTTGGGTTGTTGTTGCGTTGTTGTGTTATTACTGCTGCTGACTCCTCCTTCTTTTCTTCTTGTATCGCCATTCCAGGTACACATTTGTACACTCTTGGCTTGAGGAGAAATGAAGTATTGACCAGGCTTTGTTCCTGTTGAATTCCTCCGGTTTAGATTTGTGCTCGAAGAATTTTCCTTTCTTTGTATAAAAATGTAGTTGACTGATTAATGAGTAATGGGGTTGCATATGTATAACAACTCCTTCATCTAATAATGTTAGTTTAAATTAATCAAAGAATAGTCAATTTGTCTTGATATTATTGTGTGTCAATCTCATGTTCTAGTGTTATTAAATAATAGAATATAGAATGAAAGCAATCTCTCTTTGTACAAACTCGATTGCAATTTTCCATTTGCGTTGGCCGTAAATTAATAACTGATAAGTTACGTCCTTTTTTTTAGCATGTAATTAATTGGGAGATTTTCTTTTATTTTAGAGACGAACTTAATAGAAAAATGTAGTCACTATAGGTTTATCCCTTTAAATAAAAAAACGAGACGAGCCTCGCCAAATAAAACGCACAGATTGCGGGGCCCTCACAAAAATGTATGTGTTAATTACTTAGAACTCGGGATAGGCCGCTTAGCGAACTCCACGGTCTTACCCAAAATAATAATACGCTAATCGCTTTAGGCGCGCATTTTAATAATCTTACCTTCTTAAACTCGGGTGCGCATTTATGTGACCCAAATCCAAATCTCAACAGAGTCGAAATATGTCACAAATCACGGGTACATTGATTGTGACGTGGTTCGAGATGCATGTCCATGACGTTGCAATTCCTTTAAAAAATAATGAATGAGACGAGCCACGGCAAACAAGAATACACAATTGCTGGGCCCTCAACGGATAGTTATTTCGAATGCATAGATTTTGAGACAGGCCGCATAGCGAATTTTACGGCATTTCTCAAAATAACAACGCGTTAGTCTTTAGGCGCGTATTTAATAATATTATTTTCCTAAATTCGGGTGCACATTTATGTGACTCAAATCCAAATCTCAACAGAGTTGAAATGTGCCAACAACCACGGGTGCATTGATGTGACGTGGTTCGAGATGTATTTCCACGATGTTGCAATTCTTGATAAAAATAATAATAATAATAATGACAAAAGCAATTAAAAGTTAAAATTCGCACATAGGTTCAACATGTATTAAATCAGATAATCAAGCCGAATATGACAGTTGAGCGACCGTGCTAGAACCACGGAACTCGGGAATGCCTAACACCTTCTCCCGGGTTAACAGAATTCCTTATCCGGATTTCTGGTTCGCGGACTGTTAAACAGAGTCATTCTTTTCCTCGATTCAGGATTAAACCGGTGACTTGGGACACCCTAAATCTCCCAAGTGGCGACTCTGAAATAAGTAAAAAATCCCGTTTCGATTGTCCTTCAATTGGAAAAACTCATTCACCCCTCGCGGGGGCTGAAGAAGGAGGTGTGACAGCTCTGGCGACTCTGTTGGGGATAAAAACCCAGAACCACTGGTTCAGGGTTAGAAATTCGAGCTTAGATAAATTGTTATATTTGGTTTTATCTGATTTTGTTACATGTTTGGGCTCAATGTGCTAAATGATGCTTTTACCGCTTTGATATTATCTGAACTGTATATAAACTGTGCCGAAACCCTTCTCTTCTTACCTCCGGGAAGGAGCTCGCTGGTCGACTCCCTATTCTGTTAGTGTCAATACCTGAAATAAGAAAGAGGCCGGACAAGTTACAAAGTCGGACGATCCCGCGGGTCCCCGGTACGTAGCCCCCTCCTCGACTCGAGTTATCCGCTCGGGTACACAGTCTAGAACAAATACCCATGTTATGAACCTAGAATAACTCAGCTTCACGCCGGATCCCTAGTAGGAACGTTTGTTTGCTTCACGTGCATTTGAATTTGGAGGCTCAACACAGGGGTTGGGTCTATCTAGGACAGGTGTACCAAAAAATGAAAATGACCATCCTGATGCATCTTACTTGCTTCTACTTGTGCATTTATTTGATTCGGACTTGTGTGTTGACCGGCTTTTGAATATTTTGAGGAAAGAGAGATAGAGGTACGAGGGTTAAAAAACGTAAATTGCCTGTTTTGAAAATTAGTGTCCAAATAGTATCGAAACTCTGCTGAATTTTTGAGAAAATGAAAAAAATAGAAAAGAAAAAAAAAGAAAAAAAAGGGATTTTTGTTTATGAAAAATAGTTTTATTTGCTAATAAAAAAAAAGTCTTGTTTCAAAAGAAGTTTGTTTTATCGTCCCGAACTACGCCGGTCTGATTCTCACCGGATGTGAGATACGTAGGCAAACCTCTTCGGTTCCGGCCCACCATATTCCAAAAAATCCAAAAAAATATTTTCCATTACTCAGTCTTTTAGACCTCAATTAAAAAAATAATACAAAAATATTTCCTTTTAATCTCTCTCAAAATCCAAAATATTTGCTTAAAAATTAAAAAGAAAATTCAAAATTCAAAAATATTTTTTTTCTTTTCTTTTGTAGTATTTCTTTCAGAAATTCAGAGTTATAGTCCAAAAATATTTCCTTTTTCTTTGGAAGATTTTTCGAACTTTCCAAAAAAAAAGGAAAAGAAGTTAAAATCCAAAAAAAAATATTTCTTTAGTAGACGTTTCTTTTCAAAAATAAAAAATAAAAATAAAAAAAACAAAAATCGAAATTCAAAAATATTTTCTCTCTTCTTTGTAAGTATTTTTATTCGAAAAAAAAAAGTTAGTTTATTTCCTTTATTTCTGATGGGCGAACTACGCCGGTTTGATTCTCACCGGATGTGAGATACGTAGGCAACCCTCATCGGGTCCAACCTCCCCTTTGCTAAAATAGCCAAAAAAAACATGTCAAAATTTTAATTTTGTCATAAGTAAGTCGGGTGATGTCCAACCTCCCCTTTTGCTAAAATAGCCAAAAAATAAGTCAAATTTTAATTTCATCATAAAGAAGTCGGGTGACGTTGTTTTGTCAAAACATAGCTGAATGTTCCCGAAAGGGACGCCGGAAGGCTGACTTTGCATAAACAGCCACTTTTGGGGTCATTTTTTAGATTTTGACCGATTGACCCTCATAGCCTTAAACATTTACGTCCCCTAGGCGTTGAAAGGCCGTGATTGCAATATCGGGTCTTCTATTTTGAAAAACAATAAAAAGAGTCATAAATAAGTCGGGTGATGCTGTTTTTATCAAAAATAGTCGAATGTTCCCGAAAGGGACGCCGGAAGGCTGACTTTGTATAAACAGCCACCTTGGGCCATTTTTTTTAGGATTTTGGCCGGTTAGCTAACGCAACCTTAAAAATTTTGTCCCCGAGATGCTGAAAGGCTGTGTTTGCAACACCAGGTCTTTTAGTTTAATTTTAAAAATAAAAAAAATCAGCGGGCAGGTGAATACCGTTTGAATTTTTAGTCAAAATAAGCCGAGCCAACTTCAGCAGTGTCTTAAACCGTTCTTGCCGAAATAGCCTTAGAGTATCTTTCAGTTGTCGAAAGACTATTTTCGTAAAAGAACAGACAAGTTTGTAAAGTGTCATAAAATAATCCTCCCCGGCCTCAAAATTCATGTGGAAATTGGAAGGGGCCACGTTTGCAAAAATAACTGTTTTGTTGCATTTGTCAAACGGAGGAAGGGAGCTGGCCGTTTGTTTTTGAGTTTGTAAATCTTTTGATTAGAATATGTGGGTGGTTTGATTTTCGAGTTTGTAAGTCATCTTTAAACCTTTGAAACCCAGTTTGTTTTATTATGAAAATTGATAATTCAAAAAAAATGCGTTTCATTGTTACCTTTCATTTTGGCCGAACTACGTAAGGTCTGATTCATGCGGGGTCATGATACGTAGGCAATCTCCATAAGATTCGACCACCACTGAAGAAAAAAAAAGGAATAATAGAAAAAAAAAAGAGAAAGAAAATAAAGGAAGGCGCGGGAGATTTTCAAAGGGGCACAATTACAAGAAGCCGGAACGACGCACGTAACTGAAGTGAATGCATGATAGAACGGTTTAACTGCTTAGGTGCATTGCATCTCTGCTATATGATTATCTGTCAAATGCCCTAACACTAACGTGATGGCTTCACTTTGTTGTGTTCATATATAGAAAGTGGTTGGTTGTGGTAACTCCTCCCTGCAAAGCAAAAAAGGACAATGACACAGAACCTCAGAACCGAGTGGGTCGGTACCGATGACCGACAACAACTGGTCGAACGGAACAACGGGTTGGTAGAAGAAGTGAAAATGCTGAGACAGTATGTGGCAGACATGTATCAGGCGTGGATGGCTCGGAAAGCACCACCCCCGCCACCACCTAGCTTCCTGGAATATGTCCTTACCCAAGCACCCAACACCATAACGGATGATCCCCCGTACTCTCCATCCCAACCCACTTATGATAGCTTTCCCAGCCACCCGAGTAGCTCCATCACTCGTCAACGCTACTCCCCTCCTCAATGCTACTTCTCTCCATGAGACTCCCAAAGACATGCTTCGCTTTCCCAATACCCAGCCCCACAAAATGCCTATCCACCCTCACAAGCCTACCGAAAGCCATCTGGATTAGGTTTCCGGCCCAATCAAGCATGCAAGAATGAGAGGTTGCTGAAAAAAGAAAGGCTTTCACCCCTATTGGAGGATCATATGCCGGTTTGTTCCAAAAGTTGAAGCAATTGGACATGTTGAAGCCGATTCATATAAACATGCCAAACCCTCTGTCAAAGAAGCTTGATTTTTCTAGAAGGTGCGCATATTGCTCAGATGCACTGGGGCATGACACAGAAAAGTGTTGGGGGCTGAAGGAAGCAATTCAAAAGCTTATTGATTCAGGTGACATTGTCGTGCAAAATCCGGATGCAACAGACACTAGCCAAAGTCCATCGCCTATTCGAAGTGAGATGCATAGGTCGAATATGATTTGTTTTGAAAAGGAGTATGAGAATTCTTCTGAGATCCTTGGAGGTCCGCGCATGGCAAAGTTTTCAGTGCTATCAGAGGTTGTTCTTAAGAACGAGCCCGCAAAGGGAACCCAAAAGCAATTTGTTAAGAACAGTGAGATGAAAGTTGGTGGAGATCCCAGTAAGGTTGATGCCGAATTCAGTGGCTAAGATGCCGAGCTTGGCAATTGGAAAGACGCTCCGTTTCTTGGTCCGTCGGAGTAGAGCTTTTGGTGGTTCATTTTGTTATCATTTCTGTTGTCCGGGTTATTTGTAGGGTTGTAGTCCGGACATTGTCTTGTGTCAAATCCTCTTATCTTTCCATTTTTGTCATAGCGGTTCGTGTAGTTTTGTCCAGGTTTGTTTTAGGATTTTATTCTGGTTTGTTTTTGTTTGTTTTGTTATTCAAATCATTTCATCGTTAGTCTAATGCAAAATTCGGTCTTTTATTATTTCCAGTCATCTTTTTGTTTAGTTCTTTTATCATTTTGTTCAGCGCCGATTCTAGTGACATGACATGCGCACACAGTTTGGGCCTAATCTTAAAAGTTAATCATAAAACCACTGAGAGGTGACCGGAACATTTAAAGGAAATAAGGACGGTTTGAGATTATTCGGAGCTCGAGTCATGTGGAACTGGGGCAAGTAAAACATAAAGAAAACCGTTAAAGGCAAGATTCGCCAAATTGACATGAGGGTCGTTCATGATAATGAGAGTGAGAGTGTTACCCAACGGTGCTTTAGAGATAACAAATGAAAAAGCAAATGTGTGAGTATAATATTCAAGTCCAGCACCATTAGAAGAGGCTACAAATCTTTGTGCAATTGTGTTGTTTGCACTTGGCATGTTTTGAAGACTAGAATGACGAAGGCATTTTGTTCTGCTACCTAAACACTTTATCCTTCGTTACCCCTTTTGCGCCTTATTTATTTTCTTTCATACCCCTCGTTCGGAATCAATAACTAAGGTTAGAAACACAAACGTGGAAAAAAAACAAAATAAGAAAAGAAAAGAAAAGAAAAATGATAATAAAAACAAAAGAAAGTCATAAGAAAACAGAGGAATTGGGAACTTCGTTTGACCTGATTCCTCAAAGAGGATACGTAGGCGCCTCACGGCTCGGTCATAATGTGCATAGTGTGCATAGTGCAACATAGTATAATAATAATAATAATAATAATAATAATAATAATAATAATAATAATAATAATAATAATAATAATAATAATAATAATAATAATAATAATAATCCCCAAGCAAGAAACTGGGGCAAGGGTTGCGCTTGTTGTAAACAAATATGGTTCCGAAGGTTGTAATTTTGAACCCCAAAATGATTTGTTTTAAGCCTTTAATACCCTTTCTTTCTAGCCTATACAAAACCCCACATTACGGTCCAAAGAAAGACCTTCTGATCAGTCTTCAAAAGATGCCAAGTTAGACAAATGAGAGTCTTACCGGTGAACATAACACTCTGATACATAGCAGAAAGGACTCTGATCCCCAACAGAAAACAAATAAAAGAGAGTCTTGGGGGTAACACCCCAATCCCCAGCTGGAAAGTAATACAAATGAGAGAGTATTATCGGTGAAGATCTTCACGGGCACCATAAGGCGATGAAAACTGAGAGAAAAAACAAAATGAGAGAGGCTTGATAGTGAAAACCCTCCAGGCACTACAAGTCGAATAAGATTAAGAATCAGATGGGGAATCGCCAAATGAAGATCTTGAAAGACGATTGACGGCAGAGGATAGGCCACATGTGCATGTCATGACCATTAGAGTCGGTATCTGCGTTTGATAAGGTTTTATTTATAGTTTCTCTTGTTAAAGAGTCGTCTTTTTCCTTTGTCCTTTATTCGTTTCCCTTTTTGTTTATCTTTCTCCTTTCATAGAAAATTTCCCAATAGAGTCTGTTTGGTCAGAACAAGTGAGAAATGACTTCAAAATCTGTCATCAGCTTTCCATTATGCAAGACCAGATCCGATTAGAACATCCAAATGGTCTAAGTCAGGAAGGAACAAGCGCGAGGCCAGTGTCAAGAAAGATATCCCCAGCAAAAGGAGATTGACAAAAGGATGGACGAGTGTCAAGAGGGATATCCCCGCCGAAATCAAAGGTTATAGACCTCAAGGCCAAAGCCCGCGGACAAATCAAGAAAGAACAACACGGAGAAAAATGGGCATGATTTGAGAAATTTATATGAAACTAAAAGATCGTGGAAATGCCAGTTTCTGAGCTATGCCACAAAAGAAGAGGGATATCCCCAGCAAAAAAAAAAGAATGTGGTTTATAAGCAAAACATTGCAAAATCCTCAAGGGGAATCAGCTATCATGGAAAAGATACATGGTCAAATGGAAAACAACGTTGAGAGGTTGGTGAATAAGGAATTGACAATAAGGTCGGAAGTTATCACCCAAGTTTCAAGATAGCCGAACGACGCAAAGCAGGGCAAGTCGTTCTAAGACCAGCAGGTATATCATCCCCAGCAAATAATATCATCACAAGCAAGTTTTGATAGTGTAATGGAATGCAGAGCAGGGAAGGAGAAAGGGAAAAGCCATCCCCAAATAAGTATTGCAACCAACCACCACATTTTAAACTAACAAATTTTGTTTGATTTGAAATAGGTAAAGGAAATGGCATTGATGACGGAAATGCATGCCACAAGAGAGATTATCAAACTGGGGCAGAAAAGTTTCCTTTCATATAGAAAATTTTCTGGAAGTCAGGTACCCATTTGGGGAAGAATAAAGATAGTACCAGTCTCAAGGGAAGTGGTCTTTGAACCAGTGTTACCCCCAGCATAACAAGTTTTAATGAAGGAAGTTGTTCCCCAACGGACAGAACAAAAGAATGAAACTTGTGCTCGGAAAAAGCAAAAGGCCTGTGTCATTCCCAGTAGCCTTCAGAAGAGTGAAGAACTAGTTTTGAAGGAATCAAAATCCCCCAGTAGTGTTATCCTCGAATGCGTTATCCCCAGCTGATAACATTTTATCCCCAGCAATGTTGAGAGAGAAAAGTTTTGAAGGAAGTAGTTTTGGAAAAAAGGGGAAGAAAGGAGATTCCCCCAGTAGTATTATCCCCCAACAGGTAAGTAAATAATTCCCCAGCAGTGTTATCCCCAACAGTTTCGAGGGAAGACAACACAAGTTTTTAAGGAAAACAGTTCTGTAAGAAAGTAATTCAGGAAGAAGGAAATGGTTCACGCATAGGAGATGCACTTCCTAAATTAAGATTTCATTCATAGGAGACGCACTTCCTAGTCTAAAATCATTAAAGTTTTACCCATAGGAGACTCACTTCCTAAGTTTATTTTTACCCCTAGGAGACGCACTTCCTAAGTTTATTTTTACCCATAGGAGATGCACTTCCTAAGTTTATTTTCATGCATAGGAGACGCATTTCCTAAATTAAGATTTCATTCATAGGAGACGCACTTCCTAGTTTAAAATCATTAAAGTTTTACCCCTAGGAGACGCACTTCCTAAGTTTATTTTTACCCCTAGGAGACGCACTTCCTAAGTTTAATTTCATGCATAGGAGACGCACTTCCTAAATTAAGATTTCATGCATAGGAGATGCATTTCCTGAATTAAGATTTCATTAATAGGAGACGCACTTCCTAGTTTAAAATCATTAAAGTTTTACCCATAGGAGACGCACTTCCTAAGTTTATTTTTACCCCTAGGAGACGCACTTCCTAAGTTTATTTTTACCCATAGGAGATGCACTTCCTAAGTTTATTTTCATGTATAGGAGACGCATTTCATAAATTAAGATCTCATTCATAGGAGACGCACTTCCTAGTTTAAAATCATTAAAGTTTTACCCCTAGGAGACGCACTTCCTAAGTTTAATTTCATGCATAGGAGACGCACTTCCTAAATCAAGATTTCATGCATAGGAGACGCATTTCATGAATTAAGATTTCATTCATAGGAGACGCACTTCCTAGTTTAAAATCATTAAAGTTTTACCCATAGGAGATGCACTTCCTAAGTTTATTTTTACCCCTAGGAGACGCACTTCCTAAGTTTATTTTTACCCATAGGAGATGCACTTCCTAAGTTTATGCATAGGAGACGCATTTCCTAAATTAAGATTTCATTCATAGTAGACGCACTTCCTAGTTTAAAATCATTAAAGTTTTACCCATAAGAGACGCACTTCCTAAGTTTATTTTTACCCCTAGGAGACGCACTTCCTAAGTTTATTTTCAGGCATAGGAGACGCACTGCCTAAATTAAGATTTCATGCATAGGAGACGCACTTCTTTACTTTTAATCATTGAAGTTTCACCCCTAGGAGACGCACTTCGTAGTCTGGGTCGTTCAGGTTATATTTCTGCTTTAGGAGACGCACTTCCTAAAATGAGATTTTCTCCGAGGAGACGCACTTCCTAGTCTGGTTCATTTAAGTTCATTTATAGGAGACGCACTTCCTAGTTTGAATCATTGAAGTTTCACCCCTACGAAACGCATTTCGTAGTCTGGGTCGTTCAGGTTATATTTTTTGCTTTAGGAGACGCACTTCCTAAATTGAGATTTCCTCCTAGGAGACGCACTTCCTAGTCTGGTTATTTAAGTTCACTCGTAGGAGACACACTTCCTAGTTTAAATCATTGAAGTTTCACCTTTAGGAGACGCACTTCCTAGTCTGGGTCTTTCGGGTTATATTTTTGCTTTAGGAGACGCACTTCCTAAAGATGAGAGTTTACCACTAGGAGACACACTTCCTGATTTTGGTTCATACAAGTTTTACTCGTAGGAGATGCACTTCCTAGTTTGGTTCATTCAGATTTTATTTTTAGCAAACGCATTTGCTCGTCAGAGTTTCGGGTTTTACTCATAGGAGACGGACATCCTGGCTTAGTCGTTAGTTTACTCTCACCATTGCATATAGTATAAGTGCTTTACAATATTGCTAACAATTCACAAATCTTCCTAGTGCAAACTGGGGCAGAAAGTTTCCTTTGTTTTGTCTATTTTGTAGCGGTCAGGAGCCCCCCTGAAGAACAGAATGGCGATTCAAATTTCAAGTTTTGAAGTTGGGAGCCCGCCCATATAACAGAGGAATACATTTCAAGTCAGTAAAGCAGAGGAATACAACCGAAATCCCCAGCAGGAAACAACAAGAATCCCCAGCAGAGGAAGGAAGTCCAAGACTCGATGGAAGAATAATGCGAAGCTCCCGAGAAGGACATAAGCAGTTCGAGATCGGCAGTCAAGGGAGAACACAAGACAAATCAGAAGTAAAGAAATGCCAGGGGAGTCGCCAAGACATCAAATCAATAAGAGACACAAGAGCATGATTGAAGATCTAGATAAGATTTTGTAATTCATAGACTATAGTTTAGTCTAGCTTCTTGTTTTCTTTTAAGCACGGTGTAATAAGGAGATCGGTAAGCAGTAATAACAACACGCAACAGCAGTAACATTGTAGTCCCATGGTAGTCCCAGCTACCAAAACTTCCTGAACTACATTAACCTGATTCCCTTCTAGCCAGGGATATGTAGGAAACCTTTGAAGCAAAGGTTCGGTTAAATCTTTTTCAAAAAATGTTTCACACGGAGTACTCGGATGGGCAAAAATCGCTCCCTTTATCTTTGCACGAAAACTCTTCGTGTTTTCGGACAAAGAGGGGTAGTTGTAAGCACGTGATTTTTGCCCTATATAAGAATTACTCCCAAAATTCCAAAAATAAAACAATTTTTTGTTTGTTTGCAGTTGTTGTGAGTTTTGTGTTATTTTTCTTGTATTGTTTGCATTTGTCTGCGCATGTTTATTTTGTAAATTAATAAAAAATATAAAAATACGTCGCATTTGCGTTTAGGATTTAAGTTCACAATTATTAGTAATTAAGTTTGTTTTACAAAAATAAAAATTACAAAAATAGGCATCTTTTGCATTTTTAGCATTTAATGTCCAAATTGTGTGATTTTATTTTATTGATGTTTAATTTTGGGTGATAATTATTATTAGAAGTTAATTAGTATTTTTAAGATAATTTTGGTTTTTATAATTTAATTTTAACATTTTAGTTTAATCAATAAGTAAAAGAAAAGAGAACAAAAAATAGACAAAAATCGGATTTGGCCTCTTCTTCAATTTTAAACCACAGGCCCAAAGATACCCAACCTTCCCCTACGACCCGGTCTATTTCGACCCGGGTCGACCCGGTCCGCCCCATGACTAAATTTGTATCCCCCCAGACCCTAAAACATATCCCCCCCTCTTTCCTTCTCCTTCACGTCCAAACCACCCCAAGCTCCCCTCCCATGGCTGTCCGTCGACCACTGCTGCGGCTTCATCTTCTTCGTCACCTTCTCCGCCGGCGACCACCAACAGCACAGCAGCTCCAAACAAAAGCCAAGCAGGTTGCTTTCTTCTTCGTCGTCGAGCTCAAGCTCGAGCTCCCATGGTTGCCTTCCTCGTCAACCAGTGGCGACGACCAGCACCCCAGCTTCACTTACTGCTTCTTTTGCTTCGTCTTCAAAGACCAGCTGACCCCATTCTTGTCAAACAAACGAACCAGTCCACCAGCGAGCTCACCTCCATGTCGTTGTTGTTCCTGTCCGTGAACGACCCTCTTCTTCACGCCAAACAGCCATTGCTTCATTTCCTTCAAAAACAGGAGAACACCCCTAAGCTCCCAAGGCCGAAAATCTCCAGCTGTCGCTGCTGCTGTTCCATTTTTCAGCTTCGTCTTCTTCATTACTAAGCGGCCATTTTCCAGCATCTCTTTTTTCCCATTTCTGCTGTACAAAACAGTAACAGTAGCAGCTGTGATCCAGAGAAGAATTACGAAAGTCACTTGAGGATGAAGTACGCCGGTTGACTCAAACAGTTGGGCAAACAGAAGGGGATAAACGTGAAAAGGAGGAGCAAGTTGCTCGTTGTGAAGCTTTTATCGATGGAATGGAATCCAAGCTGGAAGCTATCATGTCCCAAAAGCTTAACGAATCGGAGGCTACTAATAATCGTCTCAAGTCTAAAATGAGGGCTGAGATGGATCGGTTTTCTCGGGAAAGAAATGAACTCGCAGAACAGATACAAGAAGTTGAGAGTCAAAATTAATGGCTACGATCTGAACGAGATGATAAAATTGCTAAGCTCACTGCAGAAAAAAGAGCTCTTCAAGATCTTTTGCATGATGCCGAGACACAACTTTCCCAACTGAAATCACGGAAACGTGATGAATTAAAGAGAATGATGAAGGAGAAAAAATACTCTTGCAGAAAGGTAAAGATGGGGAAGGTGACGAAATTACGTTCGATCGAGAATCAGTGTCGAGTACGCTGAGGTTCCGTTCGAATCCGGGCTTCAAACTAGTAGGTTTCCATTCTTTTGTCTCTTAATTTTCAGTCAGCGAATTCATCTTCCGTTCCTTTTCTTCTTGTGTTTGTGTTCCAATGGTTTGGTTTGAATTCGAACCTAGACCTTTGTTTGTATTAGAGATAATTTGTGTTCATTTTTGTTTGAAGTTTGTTAGTTGTTCGTCAAGTGATTTAATGTCGAGTGTTCATTTTAGTTTGAATCATTTCATCCTTGTTATAATGTTGTTAGATTTAATTTGAATTTCAATTGATTTTTGAGTTTAGTGATGTGAATCTACTTGTTTGTTATGATAAATTTGATATTGTTGTTGAATCTGAAAGTAGGTTTGTTGTTAAAAAATATTGTTCAGTCAAAATAATTCCAGTTGTTTCTTTGTTGTTCATCATTTAGTTTGAATTTCTTTAGGAATTGGTTATATCTGCTGCATTTTGGTTGGAATTGATTAGGTGAATTGGTTATAGCTGATGGGGGTAGATTGGTAAATTGCAGTACTTTCAGGAGTAAAATGATAATTTCAGTAAGGTCGGAGGGGTATTTTTTGGAATTGAAAATTTGAACAATTATTTAATCTGAGTGCTCTGTCCACTAGGCATTAACAATATTAAAATAGTACATGGTGGGGGACAAGACATAAGTTAGTGGGGAGGTTGATATAATTGTTTAATAGAGTGGGGGACAAGACATAGGTTAGTGGGGAATAATGTAGTTGTTTAATATAGTGGGGGACAAAACATGTAGGCATGGGGGACAAGGGAATTAAATAAGAAAAACATTAAGTAGTGGGGGGCAAGGCATGTAATTAGGGGAATATTTCGGGTTAGTGGTTCAAGACAAGAGTCTTGCTATAAATAAGAGTCATTTGACATAGAAAAGGAGGAGATTTTTTAGGAGGAGTTTTTAGAGAGAGGATTTTTGGGAAGAGGAAGACATTCTGAAAATCTCAAGAGAGTGTTGGAGATTTTAAAAAGAGAAAACAAAAACAAAGTGAGAGAGGAGTTTAGTTTCGGGTTTAATACATGCTTGTTTAGTCTGTTTGTGGTAATGTTGGTTGTTGCTGTTTAGTCATTTCACAAACTTTTGGGGCTGTTCTATCGAGCTCGTTTGGTTTTCTTCAAATTTTTCTGAGCCTTGAATCTGGTTCGAATTGCTGCTGTTGGGTTGCTGATGCGTTGCTGTGTTATTACTGCTGCTGACTCCTCCTTCTTTTCTTCTTGTATCGCCATTTCTAGGTACACATTTGTACACTCTTGGCTTGAGGCGAAATGAAGTATTGACCAGGCTTTGTTCCTGTTGAATTCCTCCTGTTTAGATTTGTGCTCGAAGAATTTTCCTTTCTTTGTATAAAAATGTAGTTGACTGATTAATGAGTAATGGGGTTGCATATGTATAATAACTCTTTCATCTAATAATGTTAGTTTAAATTAATCAAAGAATAGTCAATTTGTTTTGATATTATTGTGTGTCAATCTCATGTTCTAGTGTTATTAAATAATAGAATATAGAATGAAAGCAATCTCTCTTTGTACAAACTCGATTGCAATTTTCCATTTGCATTGGCCATAAATTAATAACTGATAAGTTACGTCCTTTTTTAGCATGTAATTAATTGGGAGATTTTCTTTTATTTTAGAGACGAACTTAATAGAAAAATGTAGTCGCTATAGGTTTATCCCTTTAAATAAAAAAACGAGACGAGCCTCGCCAAATAAAAAGCACAGATTGCGGGGCCCTTACAAAAATGTATGTGTTAATTACTTAGAACTCGGGATAGGCCGCTTAGCGAACTCCACGGTCTTACCTAAAATAATAATACGCTAATCGCTTTAGGCACGCATTTTAATAATATTACCTTCTTAAACTCGGGTGCACATTTATGTGACCCAAATCAAAATCTCAACGGAGTCGAAATGTGTCTCTAATCACGGGTATATTGATTGTGACGTGGTTCGAAATGCATGTCCATGACGTTGCAAATTCCTTTAAAAAATAATGAATGAGACGAGCCTCGACAAACAAGAATACACAATTGCGGGGCCCTCAACGGATAGTTATTTCGAATGCATAGATTTTGAGACAGGCCGCATAGCGAACTTTACGGCATTTCTCAAAATAACAACGCGTTAGTCTTAGGCGCGTATTTAATAATGTTATTTTCCTAAATTTGGGTGCACATTTATGTGACCCAAATCCAAATCTCAATAGAGTTGAAATGTGCCAACAACCACGGGTGCATTGATGTGACGTGGTTCGAGATGTATTTCCACGATGTTGCAATTCTTGATAAAAATAATAATAATAATGATAAAAGCGGTTAAAAGTTAAAATTAGCACATAGGTTCAACATGTATTAAATCAGATAATCAAGCTGAATATGACAGTTGAACGACCGTGCTAGAACCACGGAACTCGGGAATGCCTAACACCTTCTCCCGGGTTAACAGAATTCCTTATCCGGATTTCTGGTTCGCGGACTATTAAACAGAGTCATTCTTTTCCTCGATTCGGGATTAAACCGGTGACTTGGGACACCCTAAATCTCCCAAGTGTCGACTCTGAAATAAGTAAACAAATCTCGTTTTGATTGTCCTTCAATTGGAAAAACTCCTTCACCCCTCGCGGGGGCGGAAGAAGGAGGTGTGACACCAGTCATATGCCCAGTCCTCAGCAAGCGCACCGCCATGTATGCACAGTTATCAGCAGGGTAGTCACTTGAGATCAGGTTCAGACAGTAGGAGACCCCATCATTCCGGTCGTTCAGGAGGGAGATCACAACAGTAGGGGAGGGCTTCATGCCCCAAGTGTGGGAGGTTCCATTCCGAGACTTGTCATTTGGATATTCCGGTGTATTATAGATGCGGGGTGAGAGGTCATATCCAGCAGGACTACCGTGCGCCCAGTCAGGGCGTGGGTGGGGGATTTGCTCAGTCATCCGGTTCTTCAGCAGCCACATCATCCGTGTGTCCTCCAGCCCCAGCAGGGCATGGTGTAGTTAGGGGTGGAGCTCGTGGTAGAGGTGTATCCAACCGGTTTTACGCCTTGAGTGGTCGCTAGAGTGTAGAGGCCTCCCCAGATGTTGCTACAGGTATCTTGTCTGTTCAGGCCATTGATTGTTATGCTCTTATTGATCCGGGGTCCTCTTTGTCTAATGTCACCCCGTTCATTGCTTCAAGTTTTGGGGTAGAACACGAACAGCTTCATGAGCCGTTCTCTGTATCGACTCCGGTTGGTGATTCTATTACAGCCACGCGAGTTTATAGGAATTGCGTTGTCATGGTATGTGGTCGTGCTACCACCACCGATCTTATTGAGCTTGAAATGGTGAATTTTGATGTGATTATGGGAATAGACTGGCTTTATTCGTGCTTTTCTAAACTTGACTGCCGACGAGAGTCATGAGGCCTGAGTTCCCTAATGAGCCGGTTATTGAGTGGAAGGGAAATGATGTGGTGCCGAAAGGTAGGTTTATTTCCTACCTTAAGGCTTCGAAGATGATTAGGAAGGGGTGTATCTACCATTTGGTCTGGGTGGCGGACACCACTTCAGAAGTATCTGTCCCCGAGTCCGTGCCAGTCATGAATGAGTTTCTTGAAGTGTTTTCGGACGAGCTTCCAGGGATCCCGCCAGATAGGAAGATTGATTTCGGGATTGATGTATTGCCAGATACGTGGCCGATATCTATTCCACCATACAAAATGGCGCCAGCGGAGTTGAGGGAGTTAAAGGAACAGCTGAAGGATTTATTAGAAAAGGGGTTCATACGGCCAAGTGTGTCACCTTAGGGTGTCCCGGTTCTTTTTGTCAGAAAAAAGGATGGGTCACTCCGGATGTGTATTGATTATTGGCAGCTTAACAAGGTCACCATCAAGAATAAATATCATTTGCCTCGGATAGATGATTTGTTCGACCAATTGCAGGTGCGAGGTTCTTTTCCAAAATTGATCTACTGTCCGGGTATCACCAATTGAAGATCAGAGAACAGGATATTCCTAAGACCGCTTTCAGAACTCGCTATGGTCACTTTGAATTCTTGGTCATATATTTTGGGCTAACCAACGCCCCAACAGCTTTCATGGATCTTATGAATCGGGTCTTCAAGCCATTTCTAGACTCCATTGTTTTCATTGATGACATCCTTGTTTATTCGCGCAACTGGGAGGATCATGCCGATCACCTCAGGGTAGTTCTGCAGACCCTTTATCAGCACCAGTTGTATGCTAAATTTTCAAAATGTGAATTTTGGTTGGAGTTCGTTACCTTTCTGGGCCATGTTGTTTCCAGTGAAGGGATTCAGGTGGATCCCCAGAAGCTTGCAGTAGTAAAAGATTGGCCTAGACCCACGACCTCGACGGAGATCCGTAGCTTCTTGGGTTTAGCGGGGTATTATCGGAGGTTTGTGGAGGGATTCTCTACCCTCGCGTCCCCTTTGACTAAGTTGAAGCAGAAAGCAATTAAGTTCCAATGGTCCGACGTTTGTGAGAAAAGTTTTCAAGAATTGAAGTCGAGATTGACCTCGGCGCCGATATTGACCTTGCCGGAAGGCACGGAAGGATTTGTGGTTTATTGCGATGCCTCCAGGGTCGGTTTGAGGTGTGTGTTGATGCAACATGGGAAGGTTATAGCGTATGCTTCAAGGCAACTCAAGAATCACGAGAAGAATTATCCCACGCATGATTTGGAGCTTGCGACAGTTGTATTTGCCTTGAAAATATGGCGGCATTATCTTTATGGGGTCCGTGTGGATGTGTTCTCGGACCACAAGAGTCTCCAATATCTGTTCAAGCAGAAGGAGTTGAATTTAAGGCAACGACGGTGGTTGGAATTGATCAAGGATTATGATATGGATATTCGCCATCCAGGGAAGGCGAATATGGTGGCCGACGCTCTCAGTCGAAAGTCCATGGGTAGTTTGGCTCATTTGGGAGCGGATCAGAGGCCTTTGGCTCGGGAGGTTTATCAATTGGCCAGTCAGGGGGTTCGTATTTCGACCTCAGACGAGGGAAGGTTATGGTGCGTAATGGAGCAGAATCATCACTGGTAGCGGAAGTAAAGGAAAAGCAGCTCATTGATCCAGCATTAGCACAAATGAAGGATGCAGTTTTGAATAACAAGACTTCGACATTTTCACTCGGTGGTGAGGATGGCATATTACGATGTCAAGGTAGGCTATGTGTTCCAGATGTGGATAATCTTCGGGGGAGGGTAATGGTGGAGGCTCATAATTCTAGGTATTCTATGCACCCAGGTTCTACGGAAATGTACCGTGACCTTAAGGAAATTTATTAGTGGAACGGTATGAAGAGGGGTGTGGCGAACTTTGTATCTAAATGTCCGAATTGTCAACAAGTAAAAGCTGAGCACCAGCGGCCCGGTGGGTTAACTCAGCTTATGGAAATACCAATGTGGAAATGGGAGATGATCAACATGGATTTCGTGGTAGGGTTACCTCACACTCAGTGCAAGTTCGACTCAATTTGGGTAATAGTGGATCGACTCACCAAATCAGCTCACTTCTTGCCAGTCAAATCCACGGATACTGTGAAACAATATGCTCAACTGTATATCAAGGAAATAGTAAGGCTTCATGGCACTCCACTTTTTGTTATCTCAGATCGAGGGTCCCAGTTCATAGCTAATTTTTGGAAGAAATTTCAGCAAGGTTTGGGTACTCAGGCGAATCTCAGCACGGCTTTCCATCCGCAGACTGATGGTCAAGCAGAACGGACTATTTAGACGCTTGAAGATATGTTACGGGCTTGTGTCTTGGATTTCAAAGGTAATTGGGATGATCACTTGCCACTTATAGAATTTTCTTACAATAACAACTTTCATGTTAGCATTCAGATGGCCCCATTTGAGGCATTGTACGGAAGGAGATGTAGGTCTCCGATTGGATGGTTCGAAGTGGGTGAAGCGGAATTGTTAGGGATAGATCTCGTGCACCAGGCTATGGAAAAAGTTAAAATCATTCAGGAAAGGCTAAAAGCTGCTCAGAGTCGTCAAAAATCTTATGCGGACATTCGTCGAAGAAAATTGGAATTCCAAGTAGATGATTGGGTGTTCTTGAGGGTATCTCCTATGAAGGGAGTCATGCGATTTGGGAAGAAAGGGAAGTTGAGTTCTATAGACTGGAATTGCCCCCTAAAATGTCATTAGTGCACCTGGTGTTCCATGTGTCTATGTTAAAGAAAGTGGTTGGAGACCCATCCACCATTGTGCCAATCGAGGCTATCGAGGTCAATGGAGAGTTATCATATGAATAAATTTCGGTCGCTATTCTTGATAGGAAAATCCGCAAATTGAGAAACAAGGAAGTTGCTTCAGTTAAAGTGTTATGGCAAAGTCAACAAGTCGAGGAAGCCACGTGGGAAGTGGAAAGTGAAATGAAAGAAATCCCCATCTGTTTGAACAAGTCTAGTAGTGATCGTGCAAACTCTTGTCTCTAGGTAAATTGATGTTGTGTTCAATATGGTGCAAAGACACCCCATATTTTTCCCTAAATGCTTTACTATTGTAACTCCTCAAGTTGTGCAAGAATTGTATGTGTTGTGATTAATTGAGTCATGCGCAAGCCCCTTTTTGGTAAATGAAAGTTTTGTAAGAACTCATGTGATAAGTGAATGATTAAAGGTAGTGTAGATTGGTAATGATTAATTGAAATGCGTATAGTGTATTGAAGTGGTTGGACTGTATGAAACTCATTGAAGTGGCCAAATTATGTGCATGTGTAGAGGTAATAAATTGTATACTAGTTGTAGGGATAATAGGGATAGCGTAATGGCGTTTGGAAATAATGTTTTGGGGGCTCTCTAACAGGTAGATAAGTCTAATTTCAAAGGGAACTCTGGCAAAACAATTTTCAAAAATTGGGAGTTTGCATATCATGTTTTCAAAACCAACCGATTTCTAAAATCCTCATTCGAGGACGAATGATTTTAAGTGGGGGAGGATGTAAGGCCCCGTGAAAAACTTGTACTCAGAACCTAGTAGTTCGAACCTTTTTTATACTGATCTATGCTATAAAAAGTCAAGAAATACTGTTTTTTAGAAAATGCGATTCTGTGGTCGCATATCAGGTATGCGGACCGCATAATCGCCGCAAAGTGAGTCAGTGTGTTGGTCGAATTTGAGGTTAAATATGTGATCCGATATGCGATCCTATAACCGATATGTGGACCGCATAGTCGTCGCATATTTCCCTTGGGATTTTTGTGAGGGGCAGTTCTGCAGTGCATTATGCGACCGCAGAACGGGTATGCGGACCACATTTCTACCGCATACCCAGGCAGTATGTTCAGATGTTGGGAGCACTTTTGCGGTCCATTCTGCGGACCGCATTTCCACTCTATGATCGCAGACCTGACTCGGGGCTCCAATTTTCTAAATTTTAAATCCGACCCCTTCTTCAATAAAACACCCCAACCCCTTATTTTAACATATTTTCTGAACAAAACTAGAGAGAGGGAAGAGAGAATTCTTGAGAGATAAAGTCCTACCTTCATCAATTTGATTCTTCAAATTCACTCGGGCTGGGGAATTTCAAGTAATTGTCTTCATCTCCGTTTTTGAAGGTAAAATCCCTAACCCTTTTTCATTGTTTTCAGATTTAAACAAAAAGGAGGATTCTCATGCGTTAATTCTTGAAAATGGAAGTTGAGATACACATGCATGTCCTTTAAAACCTAGAATTTGGTAAGAGGAATTGGGTAGAACTAAAGATTTGCAAAAGAGGGGTTGGAAACCTAAGTAAGTTCGGGCTGAGTTTGTGAACTTCAATTCTAAGTTATATGTGCTAACTTGTGAATTAGATTAACGGTACTAGGCTGTTGGTGAATTGAAAGTAGAAGTTAAAAAGGGAATTCGACTCTAGGTATGTATGGCTAACTTTAACCTTTGTAAAGTCACCTTGTTGGTGTACGAGTAATTGGTAAGTGTTACTTATGTGGACTATTTGTGAAATTCTTGTGATTAATGTGCCTTGAACGTTGTTGGTTATGTTTTCCGTTATAGTGGTGTGAGTAAAATGGCAATAACACAAGTGAGCGTGGGTATGAATGTGTTACGTGGTAAGAGCTGTGGAACAAACGATGGAAAGAAATCGTAATTGATACAATTGAAACAAATGTGGCAATATCATACGTGACTTGTTGTGGGCAATTATCGTTGTGACTTGAATTGTGTACGGGTTATTGTATATGTTGGAATTGGTATTGATGTTTATGAACACTCTTTGTGAATTGTTGTTGTTGTGTGAAATATGATTGTCCGGTGGGATCGGGTTGCGCGCCGCAACACGAAGTAATAAGGTGTGGGTTGTAGTGATAAGGGTGGCCGAGGTAATACGGGTGGCCAAGGTAATAAAGGTGGAAACGTGATAGAAATCACTATTGAAATAAAAATATGTGAAAGTTGTGAAACCATTGATGTGATAAAATAATGTTGCAAGGGGAAAAGGAGAGATTGTGGAGTTGTTTGGCTTTGGTTGTTCCTTTCATGTGCATTTGATTGTTGATTCTATTGTTGTTTGTTATCTGTGTATTTCTTGATTTTACTTGGGGTAAAGTTTATTTATACATACCAGTACAATTCAAATGTACTGACGTCCCTTTTTCCGGGGGCGCTACATTCGTGTTAGGATTGTAGGTGGTTCCATAACAGGTACTCCAGCCCACCGACAGTAGCACTCCTTCACCTCCCGTCAGTTGAATTGGTGAGCCCCTTTCCTCTTGGGGCCCTGCGTGGCTCATGCCGTTTTTCTTCCCGGAGACTTATTATGGTATTTTTGTAAGGTATAGCCGGAGCCTTGTTGCCGGCATTTTCATATTATTCTTCAGTTGTATTTAGAGGCTCCGTAGACAGGAAACGTGGGTTATGTACTTATGTATTTTGGGCAGTATAACTTGTAAACCACGCTAAGTAACTATGTATGTTATGTAAATCTCGTATGAATGTGTTTAAATTTATAAATGGCTATTTCACTTGGTTAATGGGTAATGGAAACGCAGGGTATCACGTGGAATAGGAAAGGCACCCAGGTCCACTTGACTGGGGGCTACCCGGTCGAGCGCCGGTCGCGCCCCTCGGTTTTTGGGGCGTGACACCCTTCCTCTATCACTTAAAGATTTTACCAAAAAATAGATAATAAAAGACTAATGAGGTGTATTTTTAACAAAAAAACTTTAAAATGGACTGTCATGAAGCTATATTCTAGTGCAAGGCGAGAAACATTTTAAATATGATCTGCATAGCTGATGTTGCTTGTTCTAGATATTTAACTTTGGTGGTTATACACTAAATAAAGTTACATATTCGTTTGGAACAAACTCGATATTTTGGGAAGATAAATTAAAGAAGCAAAGAACATATCTAAAACTACTGCAAACCAGGAGATCATTTTGCAATATTCTAAATAATTTATAAGAAAATACTTGACATAATTTTTCCTCATCAGTAGATTGTAGAAACTAGCAATATATATATATATATATATATATATATATATATATATATATATAGCGTTGAAAAATAATTAACATGAAAGATGCATAACCTCTAGCTATTAGTTTATTCAAGATAGGTGTTAAAGGAGGGCAAAATTGAATCATACACATAGTATAAGGGCAAAATTGAACCATACGAAGTGTAAGGGTAAATCTAGTCCACTTTATATTTGTTATTACACGTGGCATATTATTTGAGCAAAATAACTTTAATAAAAGAATTGGTCCATTAGTTAGAAAGGACGAATTTGAGACATTTTAGCTACTGGAGGAGCAAATCTAGGATCAACTTTTAATGGAGTGTAAAGTTGTTCAATTTTATATAGTACAAGGGCAGTTTTTGATCCTTTTTCGTTTGTAAGATTGAAATCATAACCCAATATTTGTAGCTTTACCTTAATTATTTTTGTCAAAAGTAAATGAAATATAAAAAAAAAAAAAAAGATGTTGTGCATTCCATTTAGAAATGTGAAAAAGGTCAAAACCATATCCACAAGCAACGAATTTATACCAACTTCTAATTCAGTTCCCACCACATAAAGGCATGTGGTAATAATTAGGGCGAGATTAGCCCTTTTCTTCACTATTTGAACACTACTATAGGAAAAAAATTGCCTCCCTCTTTTTTGACTTATCGTGGTCACGTATCTATGAATTTGATGTAATTTAATTTCCAGTGTGAGTATGTTTTTAACTTTTTTTTTGTTTGCATAAATATTTAATAGTTTTCCCAATTAAATTTAATTTCAAGTGAAATAGCTTCTCCCACTTCAACATAATCATATTGTCTATGAACTTTAATTTATGGATGCTTCAAGTACCTTTTAAATTGCTCTTTCTTTTTGTGATTTCAAAGACTTAATAGTAGTTTACAAGAAGTAGAAGCAAACGAGCGGATGTTATGGCGTGGAGGTTAAAGCATCATTCTCCTAAAGGAAAAACAAAGATTGTTTGCTTTAAGAATAAATTAGGTATGTGTGCCAACGCCTTTTAAGGCTTTTGGCTTTAGCTTTACTCGAAACTTCATAGAGTTAATCGTGAAAGGAAAAGAAATGATGTTGGGGCTGTGTGGGCGCACATAGCCTTTTAACTTGAAAAATTGAGAAATTTATGTGAAGTATAGATAATTTTGGAGATCTCCCTTTACGTTTCTCTCTACTAATCTTAGGGCATGCGCGTCTACCCAATACAAATAAATATATTATTTTAAAATATAAAATATTATTAAATAATATAAATGTCTTGTAAAATTAAAGTTAAAATAATATAAGCTACTAAAAAGATGAATGTTGATCGCGAAGAAATCTTGGCCATAGAAATCCTCAAATACATAATTGTGATATATGAGGACTTCTTGGAGAATATTTTATGAAAATTATTGATATACTTGTGACCTAAGTAAACAAATAATAAGATTTCTCAAATAAAATAAATTTAAAAATTAAATATTTTGGTTTTTTGGGAATAAATATGTTGGCGTATAGCTGATTAAAAAAATTAGATAAGTGAAAACATCTAAAAATTACTAATGTGGGCTTAATATTTTACAACAAAATAATTAAATATATAGAAATATCGAAAATCGTCATTTGTTGAAATAATTAAAAAGACATGACAATTCGTTAAGAATAGATTTCGTCTATAAGTTGAATATGTTTTTTTTTAATTCAAATTAGAACACCAATGATGATATCTTTCTTCTTTCATTGGTTAACAAAGCAAGTTGCATCTTGTTGAGTCTTACGTTTTATTTTTCTCATAAATGAAAATATTTTATTTTTGTTCTTCATGCTTATAGCATGCTTGAGCCCTATATATTATGACTATTGCATAGAAGTTCATATATAAAAGGATTTAATGTGCAAATTTTTTTAGTTGATTTTAAATTTCTAAATTTTAGAGAAATAATTTAATAACTATTTTGTGAAAGTTATTTTTAAAAGCTAAAAAAAGCGAACGATATTTCGCTTAGAATTTTTTGCTATAAAAAATTATCGTTTGTTGAAATACTTATAAGTTCAATAACGTTTTCTATCAAACTATGGACACAAAGATGATATTTTATTGGCCGACGAAACAAATTGTAATCTTGGTGATTCTAAGTTTTCTTTTCCTCAGAAATATTTTGTTTCCATTCTTGTGTGAGTCCTATATGTTAAGACTAATTTCATAGGGGTTCAAAACATGGAAGGATTTAATATGTACTAAAATTTAATTAATTTAAATTCCTAAGAATTTGGAAAAAGGCTTAAATTACACTTTTGTCTAGTGTGTAATTTATTTTTAAAGGGCAAAAAAGGCGAACAAGATTTCGCTAAGGGCCTTCGTGCTTTTAATACAGTACTAGTCTCTATGTACGTGGGTTGTACGTATCTCTCGCTAATCATTAAAAGAAAGATGAAAAGTATTTTCTTCCTTATATTGAAAATCAAAGTTTTATCTAACTCTAAACATTAGATATTTTTTCATGTTATTTCTCAAAATATATCATTTAACCGATGATTTGAGAAAGACAATGTCAATGTCAATCAAGTTTCAATTTTAGAAATTAAGACAATATCACTGTAACCTTTTGATTGTCAAGTTATTCTTCCATGACTTTTTTTTTATTCCATGATGTAAGTTTGTAATTTGTATATTGTGTAGTTATATGCCTTTGTTCCTTGTCATCTTTGTATGTACATGTTTAGAGTGAATAAATATTTGAGTGTTAAGCTTAATCTAGAAAGATTTTAGTGTTCGAAGTAAACCCGGCAACTCTCTCGAGCTTATTCATAGTAGAATTTAAATATTAACGGTCATTATAATTTTATGCTACATGAATAATTAAATCCTAAAAATAATGTACTAATTTGGCGCTTTATTCTTATATATTCTTTTCCATCATTTTATTTTTCCCTTGGTCCTTAAAGTATGATTTCTTTAGTTTTCCTCAACTTTGCGACCAAATATCTTCATACAACAATGTAAAACTTTTCCTATAAATTTCAGCTTCATCTAGAGGTTCAGTTGTCCACTATCGTCTCATCTTCTTAGAACATATTGTACATCATATTCATATGGTTTATTTATGAGAATTACATTAATAAAAATAAAATACTTCACATCCAAATCTAGATTATGGACATTTCTTATATCGTGTCTCAATATATGTCAATTAAACAGTGTTTTTGAAAGATAATTCCAATTTACCCTTTCGAGTATCAAATTATTACTTTATGTAAAAAAAAAAAAAAATCATGATATTTCGTTCTCTTTATTAAAGAAAATTACGTATGTCCTTGTTCTCTGTTTGATGTAGTTATAAGAAAAAACAACTTAATGACCTGCATATAATAATTTAATAAAATATGTGATATTTCAAATTATCAATTCTAGATCGGGTTAGTTGTAACATACCGGAGGAGAATGATTTGCTGTCTTGTTTTATTTTTTTGGTTATAGGCTAATATTAGATAATATGGAATAAATCAAAATCTCATATATTACAAAAGAAAAAATCTAAATCTCATACAAACTGGAGAACGAAATATATGAACCATGCATATTGTTGTCGGAAAAAAAAGAAGAGAGAGCTACTATCCTCTATCCAAGGATAGTGGCGGAGAGTAGCAGTCCATTAAGTCCGAATAGAATTGCACCCAATATCAACTTTGTAGGGATGGCGTGTTTGTAGTTTAAATTGGAATGGAATTCTATTCTCGGGTAATTTACAATTATATCCTTAAATTATATAAATATTTAAGGGCATAAAAGCAAATCAATATTTCGGGGATAATTTAGTTATTCAACATTTAACATAAAATATTCATGTTTTTATAATAATATAGATAGATAGATTATGTTGACTTTTCTCGTGATTTTGGATATTACACTTCCCTTGTTAAGATGCAAAATTGACGAGAACTTACAAATTTGTGGTTAGGGTTTTAAAGACAGAAAAGTTATTCTTGCGTAAACAGAGGTCAGAAATTTGTCCAGAATATTTCACACACTCTATTTATATTTTGGGCCACTATTACATTACAAAATCAGGTCTTATAAAGAAAAGGAGTCGGGCTCAGTCCAAACTATCTAAAACTAACACCTACTGTCAGCAACCCTGTATTTAAATCCAACATCCCCCTCAAGTTCGAGGGCGGGCGCACACCTGACTTGCCAGTTAAGCTGCGATGCCGCAAACCTGTCAAAGACTTGGTAAAAGTATAAGCCAGTTCGTTGTAAAGAAGTGTGAATATGAGACAAAGAGATGAAGAGTCCATCAGCCAATTTAGTGCGAATAAAGTGAAAATCAACTAGGCTAACTCATCCACTACTTTGCTCATGGCCCTGTACTCAGCCTCAGCTAAAGATAGAGAAATGATAAGTTGTTTCTCATACTTCCAACTAATGAGACTACCACCCAAATGAATACAAAAACCCCTAACAGTTCTTCTAGAATTAGGAAGTAAGTAAAGATAGATCTGAAGAATTTTTGAGAAACACCTCATAAGTCCTTTAAGTACCTTAAAACATGTAAAGTTGCAGCCACATGGGAAACCCTAGGTGCTTGTAAAAACTAGCTTAAATGTTGAAAAACAAAACACAAGTCTGGCCTAGTGTGAGTCAAGAAGTTTAACTGCAATTAAGCTCCTATAACTGTCATGCTTTGGTAGTAAATCACCAAGGTCAGAATATAGCTTGTGAGTAATATCCAAAGGACTAACAACCTCAAAAACATTAGTACAGTCATACTAGCAACTCAGCCACAAACTTCTTTTGATGCAGTAGAACACCCGATTTCTGATAATGAACTTCAATACCCAGAATTCAACGTGTGAATAATATCTAAAAGACTAACAACCTTAGAAATATCACTACAGCTATACTCATTGAGCAAATCAACCACAAACTTCTTTTGATGTAATAGAACACCTGATTTGTAGCAATGTGAATGTTTATTTCATGAAAATTCTGAAAACTTGTCCCCTTTTTTATACATTGTTGTATTATTTTTCCAAAAAAATATAAGTGTCAAGTGTGATTTGTTTTGTTTGTTGAGTTTGTTGAAATTCTGTGATTTATCAAAGAATAGTCATTTCGTCTATCTTGGGAGGAATTAATCCAAAATTTTGGGCAACAGGGATTAAATTCCTTAAAAACATAAGGAACTTGTGGGCTCGAAATTATTTTTCTTTTTTGTTTTATTGAACTAATGTTTCGTCGCTTCTCTGATTTCGAACACAGTATCAACAATCTTAAGGAATTTAACTATTGTTGAGATCTACTGCATGATAGAGAGGAAATTGAAGCGAAATCTTCTATATAATATGGAGAGAGGAATACATGCATGGAATCTTTCACATGCCGCACAACGATTAAAAGCAAACACGTCTGCCAAATAGATCTTTGGGCCGTCCAAATGCTTTAAGAAAATGTTTAGTAACTGGTTAAAAAAATAATGACAAAAGTGGGACCGGTAGTATGACTTCTTTTCTTAAGACTATGAAGGCATTAGAAGGATTACCACTGCCACCGTTATGTCAAGACAAACAAATGTTGATATATGGATGAAGAATTCTATCATGGAAATTTCCGTTATGTCAAGACAAACAAATGTTGATATATGGATGAAGAATTCTATCATGGAAATTCTTGAAGCACAAATAGAGAGTGTCGATATGTAATTTTTGACCATCCCCAAGATTTTACATATTTTGAGCGTAAATATTTAGTTTAGGTTTAGTATCGCTCTCTTTACTTTATTTTATCACAAAAATGAAAATTACAAAAATATTTTCTCTTATTTAGCTAATTAATATTTTTATCTAGTTACTTTTAATTTGTCTACCTTACATAAAATTCAAAAATACAAAAAATAATTCCAGGAATTTGATAACGCCAAACTATGCCTTATACAAAGATACATACGGACGTAGCAAATATAATCTGAGTAATTCTGCCCAGAGTCGAACCACAGAGAATTAACCAATCAATAACTTTTGACTGATTTACTAAATTCACATAATCAATTTTTCCCAAACTTTGTAATTCATAATTGATGATATTTCTAACAACTAAAGTCTGAAAATAATTAACAGCTAAAAATTAACTATGTTTGATGTGTAAACAGTTGGAATAAGGTCTAAGGTAATGGTTTTCCCCGTTGGTGATTTCCTTGGTTGTATGTTTCTTATAGTGATACCTTAGTTGTCTCTATCAATCAAGAACTCTCCAGCTATCATAAATCTCTCTCAAGCAACTATGATAATTTACTAGATGCACTCTCTCAAGCTACGCTAGCTAGATTCACATTACTGTTCTTTTAGATTGCACCCGAGGTATCGTTATCTCTAATCCAATCTCTAAACCCTCGGTTATGACTCTCGTCTATACTCCGGGAGTGATGTTGTTCAAACAACTACCTAAATATGCACTCTCTCTCAAGAAGATACATAATAAATAGGAACAGATAATTGAGGGCCCTTTCAACTAACCACAATCAAAACGTAGATGAACAAATAGAGATTAACAACCAATTCAAACTATATTAATATAACAACCAAGTCATCCCCAACGGGTTTCACCAAAACCTTAGATTAAAGTATTTAGCTACTCATGACAACGTAAGAATAAACTACGAAAATATTCATAATGGAAAATTGCAAGAAAAATAGAAGAGAATAAGAACTATGATGTTTTGGGTGATCTCTCACACTTGTTCTTCTTGCAAAAGTAATCTCAAAATAAGCCTCCCTCTCTTGGGCGAGTTTCCTACATCTTATAAGGGTTTTACAAAAAAAATCCCGAATTGACACTTTGGCCTCTTAAATTTCTGGACTGTGAACATGCCGCCGCGGCCGCGGCGCTGACCGCGGAGAACACTGACTTCAACCTCGGCGCGGACCGTGGTGGCAACCGTAGTGAGTATGCTGGGCCTTTTTGTCTCCGCGTTCCTTCTCTTTTTGCTCTTTTGTGTTTGAGTACTTCTTGAGTGGGTGTTTTCTTCACGTTATTGCCTCTAAACACTTCATGTTTCTTCCTCACATCTTATATTCCCTGCGAAACCAAATAGCATTAATTAAAGCATTTTATTGGCAACTTACATTATAAAACAACAACAACAAAGCATGGGCAATTATGGTGTAAATAACAACTATATAGCCTATTATCAACACCCCACACTTAAATTATTGCTAGTCCTCGAGCAATTCACCATACTCCATAAAAATTCATTCCCTATACTTTTCCCTCAACGACTCACGCCATGAGCATTTCACAAGAGTTACACCTAGTAGTGAACAGCTTTTACCTCAAGAATCAAGTTTTTCGTACCCTGTAACATTTGCACTTACTCAAACCACTCTGCACAATAGTCAAGATGCACCTTTCCTTTGTGAATCACATGCCCTCACATCACACAAGAGAGTAGTTCCATATATATAATGATAGTGATAACAATTAGGAACTCAAATAGACAGAATTCGCTCACTCTCCAAAAAGAACATTCACATGCCACAAAGATGTACCATAGGCTTGCCCCTAGTGTAGTACTCGACTAATCGAGCCCCACTCAATCTATTATTAATAGGACTTTATTTGGTTGTAATGTAGGCTAAGGGACGGGTAGGATACATTTGGATATAGTGACTAATCTCCCTAAGCACTTTTAATACAATTACGTTGAATTTAAAAATCATCATTTTGTAAGTCAACACTCCACCACATTTATTTAAACATCCCATACATTAGGTGCAATTTGTACAAGCTACCACTTATTAATCACTACAAAATATATGAACTTTTTTTTTCATATTGCTTTTCTTTTTACGCTTCACATTCTGCACCTTTTCTCTATTTCCATGGTTCCACTTCAAAAATCAAACCACCACCCCACACTTTTATTTTTACATAATCTCAATACCAATCTAGTGCTTAGTGAGAGGGAGGAAAATTGGTTCAAACAGCAGGCTATTCAAACAAGTGGTTAAGGTTCATATTGTGGTTGCCAAAAAAACAGGCTTATAGGCTCAACGGGGTTAACTAAGATGTAATGCATTCAGGTGGGTTCACTTTATATGTCTGGCTCAATAAAAAAATGCCTACATCACTTCTAAAACCGAATGAAGCTACTATTTCGCTTTGCAAACACACAGGGCAAGTTCTAGGCATCAAATGTACAGCATGGAATACAATGATACTCACACCCACATGGCACATGACTCACTCCGGATTAGTTTATCAAAATATTCTCTTTTGAGTGTTCAAGTTAGGTACAAACATACAATTTTTAAGGCACTTAAACAAGATTCAACCCTTGAAACTAAGCGCTACACTCTAGCGTCTATCGTGTTCGGGTGTAAGAATGCTAAGGGTTTTTCTTCTTCAATTAAAAGCTCATCACCCATTAATCCTAACCTAAAACAAAAAAAAATCTACCTATACCCGGTTCAAGCTAAACCCTTGGAAAAGAACCGTGGCCCAAAGAAAAACCAAGGGGGAGTTACTACACTACCTAAGAAATAAAAAAAATGGTATTTTATATAGACTAGTTTCCCTCAAAAAAATTGTCTAAAGAATCCGTCATTAGGAAGAGTCTTTATATTTCAAAATTTTGTTTTTTTCTCGACTTAGTCCCTTAAGAACCCCGCCGAAAGAGATCCATCGTCGGGACAAGTCGCTTCTATTTTAACTTCCTATAAAAAACTGTTACTCTATTTCTAAAGCAACTAACACAAAACAAAAAACAAACAGATGATATTCACAAGTACAACATATAATGAAGTTTCCCCCACCCCGCACTTAAAATTAACATGTCCCCTTGGCTTGACAATATAAAAAGCAGTGAGGTAAAGAAACTTTCCTGAAGGGTCACTCTTGATCTGAAACTGTGTCTGGGTTCACGTTGCAGGCGCGACCTAGTGCTCTCAACCAACCCATGAATTTCTTTTCTGACTTTACCTGTCGGTCAGCCATAGCATCCATGCGAGACCCCAAGTCAGTGATGGAGGTCCGCAGTCCAGTCATTTCCCGCTCCAAAACATCCATCCGAGTTCTCCAGCGTGGCTGTGACGATACTGCCTCGTCCCCTCTAGGAGGGGCTGTGATCTCAGCAGCTTCAGCAGCATCAAAATCATCCTCAGACTCAGACTCATCAGACGAGTCATCATTACGTCTTACTGGCTCTCGTCCCTCTTGCCCAATTTTTCTCGCCCGAAAAGGGGTTTTTATAGGTAATTTCCCATCAACTCGGGAGTTCTCAGGAACATTAGCAAGGCGGAATATACGGGTGACAAACGAAGGGAAGTAGTGGCCTTTGCTTAGTTCGGGCGATCGGATGAACATTTCTTCCGAGAGGACTCGGGCGACATCAAACCCTTGGTGAGTCATGAAGCAGTAGATCATAGCGGCCTGTAGCCCATTTACATCGGTGGTATTGCTGGATGGTAGCAACCGAGTGGTGATGACAGTGAGCCAACATTTGGCCTCCCAAGTAAGAGACTTGGAATGCAGAGTCATCGGTTGTGCTACCCATTTGGGCTGTCTGCCAGGTATACAAATGACCTCCAGAATTCTGTCCGAGTCAACCATCAGTCGACTAGCCATGATGTAATGGTCATCACCCGTGAATGCGGGGAAGCGATACACTCTGCGGATGACCTCTATAGCAGCATTAACCGGGGTGTTGTGCACAGTCACAACTTTGTCCTCGTGTTCTGGCAGGTTTGCATAGAATTCCCTCACTAGCTGAATATTTGCTTCCTCGAGCGCCTCAAAGAAGATGTCCAGCTGACACCTCTGTAGCTCATCAAACATATTGGGGCATTCCTTCACCAAAGCCTTCCTGTCGATATGGACCTCATGGAGTAACTTCTTGGCAAGTTTCTGATTGTACCTTGCCTTTGCTTCTGCAGAGACGAACCGAGTGCTATCAAACCGTGGTGTACTAGTTTGGCCCCTAGCTCGTGAGGAGCCTCCTAGGTCACTAGCAGAGGACCCGGTGTTTCGTCTCTTACGAGCTGAACTCATAATACCTATCAAAACAGAGAAACGCGTATTAGGATGAGCCTAAAATGTGTGACTATGGGTGGTTACTCAGACTTCACCACAACCATGTCACAACATCTCCTTATATCACCATTGAGGCAATTTCTCAAACACATTGTGGGCAAGGCATTTTCTTCATAATCATGCCCCAAGGGAATCAAGAAAACTTTCCCAATTCAATTATCTACTATACCCACACATTATACACTTTTTGTTAACCATCACCCACCAACAACACCATTCCAAACATTCAAAACACAGCCCCTTCACCAGACATATGCTAAAAATGAAATTACACTAAAAAGAAGAAGAAGAACTAAACAAAACAAAATCCTATCATTAATACTACATTAGAACAACATGAACTAGCATAATGCAACAAAAACAATAGAAGTAAAGGAGAAGGGGGGGTCGGAAACATACCTTGGGGGGAAGAAGATGAGGGGTGTTGTGAAGGAGAAAGAAGAAGAAGAGAGTATAGAGGGGAGGGTTATGGTTTAGAGAGAGAGAGAGGGAAGTGGGGATTTTAGGGGGGGATTGTTTATTTTGATATAGGTAAGGGTTTTAAAATTAAAAGAAGAGTGGGAAAAACGAGAAAAAAAATAAAAAATTAAAATATCAGCGGACGTTACCGCGGTCGACGCCGCGGTCTGAGATAGAGTCCCCCGCGGTCGTTACCGCGGTCCGAGCCACGGTCGTGGTGAAAAATTGAATATTCAGTGATTTCTGCGGTCCTCGCCGCGGTTTGTGGTCCACCCGCGGTCGCGGCTGGCAATTTTTTTCTTTCTTTTACACGAAGTTACATACTACACTTACAACACATTCGTGGGTTGCCTCCCACGCAGTGCTTGATTTAACGTCGCGGCATGACGCAAGTAGTTGAGCCTTCACTCCTCATTCGCGTACTGGGTTTCTTTCAAATTGATCACCGTTGTATTCCCTTTTTCTTCAGCTATTCCAAAGTAATGTTTCAACCTTTGCCCATTTACTGAGAACTTGTTTGTCCCATCTTCCGACTCAATCTCGACAGCTCCACTTGCGAACATTTGCACCACTCTAAATGATCCTGACCATTGGGACTTTAACTTACTCGAAAACAATCTCAGCCTTGAATTATACAATAATACCTTGTCACCGGGTTTGAAATTTATGTCCACAATGTGCTTATCATGCATCTTCTTCATTCTTTCCTTGTAGAGCCTAATATTTCCAAAGGCTTGATATCTAAATTCTTCCAGCTCATGCAACTCGGTCAGTCGATTTTGTCCAGCTGCTTCGGGATCCATGTTCAATTGTTTCAGTGCCCACCAAGCTCGATGTTCTAGCTCCACAGGCAGGTGACAGGCCTTCCCAAATACCAACTTGTATGGTGACATACATATTGGTGTTTTGAACGCAGTTCTATAGGCCCAGAGTGCGTCATCAAGCTTCTTTGCCCAATCAGTTCGTGTGGCATTCACCGCATTGGTTAGTACACTTTTTATCTCCCTGTTGGACACTTCAACCTGCCCACTGGTTTGTGGATGGTAAGGGGTAGCCACCTTGTGACGTACATCATACTTTGCAAGCAATTTCTCGCAGGCTCTGTTACAGAAGTGAGTGCCTCCATCACTGATGATCGCTCTTGGTATCCTAAATCGGGTGAATATATTCTTTTTTCACAAAACCTATCAACACTCTTGCATCATTAGTGGGCAACGCTGCAGCTTCCACCCATTTAGACACGTAATCCACAACAACAAATATGTATTTATTACCAAATGAGCTGACGAAGGGGCCCATGAAGTCAATCCCCCAAACATCAAACACCTTTACCTCTTGAATCGGGTTCATGGGCATCTCATGGCGATGGTAAATGTTCCCGGTTTGCTGACATTCGTCGCAGCCCTTCACCCATAGGTGTGCATCTCTAAACACTGTTGGCCAAAAGAACCTGGCCTCTAGCACTTTCGCAGCTGTCCTGGCTCCTCCAAAATGTCCTCCATATGCTGATGTTTGACAAGCCTGCAAAACATAAGATTGTTCTATCTCGGGGACACACCTCTGGATCATATTTTCAACACAGATTCTAAACAAATAAGGCTCGTCCCAATAATACATGTGGCAATCACGATAAAACTTTTTCTTTTGGACAAATGAAAGGTCATAGGGAACAATACCGCAGGCCAGGTAGTTTGCAAAATCTGCATACCATGGCGCATCCTCAAGACTGGCTGCGAGCAGCTACTCGTCTGTAAAGGTTTCCAGGATCTCTTCGACCTCGACTGATTTTTCAGCTCCTTCAAGTCGTGATAGATGATCAGCGACTTGATTTTCTGTGCCCTTACGGTCACGAATTTCGAGGTCAAATTCTTGCAACAGTAGCACCCAACAAATCAGGCGCGTCGTAGACTCCTTTTTCTCAATTAGGTACTTGAGTGTTGCATGGTCAGTGTATACAATTACCTTGGAACCAATCAGATATGATCGGAACTTGTCAAACGCAAACACCACCGCCAATATCTCCTTCTCCGTCACTGTGTACTTGAGCTGTGCATCGCTTAGCATTCTACTTGCGTAGTAAATCGGGTGCATCAGCTTATCTTTTCGTTGCCCCAAGACTGCTCCTATAGTATAGTCGCTGGCATCACACATGAGCTCAAATGGTTGCTCCCAGTTGGGTGCAACAATGATGGGTGCAGTGATCAATCTCTTCTTCAATTCCTCAAATGCCAACCTGCAATCATTAGAAAATACAAAGGGCTGATCCTTTTCAAGGAGTTTGCATAATGGGTTAGCAATTTTGGAAAAATCTTTTATGAAATGCCGGTAGAATCCAGCGTGTCCAAGAAAACTTCTCACCGCCTTGACTGAAGTGGGCATTGGTAACTTCTCAATCACGTCAACCTTAGCATGGTCGACCTCAATTCCTTTACTGGACACTCGATGCCCCAGGACTATACCTTATTGTACCATAAAATGGCACTTCTCCCAGTTTAGCACTAAGTTTGTCTCCACACATCTTTTAAGCACTCTCCTTAAGTTATGAAGACAGTCTTCGAATGAATCTCCCACCACAGAGAAATCATCCATAAAGACCTCCATAATATCCTCCACTATGTCTGAAAAGATGGCTAACATGCACCGTTGAAAAGTCGCGGGTGCATTGCAAAGCCCAAAAGGCATTCTTCGAAAGGCAAAGATGCCATACGGACAGGTGAAGGACGTTTTCTCTCTATCTTCGGGGGCTATTGATATCTGATTGTACCCCGAATATCCATCCAAGAAACAGAAGTGCGATCGCCCAGCTAGCCTGTCCAATATTTGGTCAATGAAAGGTAGGGGAAATGATCCTTCCGGGTGGTTGTGTTCAATTTCCTGTAATCCATGCAGATACGCCATCCTATGACTGTACGAGTTGAGATCAACTCATTGTTCTCATTTTATACAACAGTCATTCCCTCCTTTTTCGGCACACATTGGACAGGGCTGACCCAATTACTATCAGAGATGGGGAAGATGATTCCCGTATCTAACCATTTGATTACTTCTTTCTTTACAACCTCTTTCATGTTTGGGTTCAGCCTTCGCTGGTGTTCCCTGGAAGGTCTGTGCCCCTCTTCCAGGAGAATCCTATGCATATAGAAGGCTGGGCTGATACCCTTTATGTCTGCCATGATCCAGCCAATGACAGTCTTGTTTTCCTGCAGTACTTGTACGAGCTGTTCTACCTGCACATCTAACAAACCAGATGATATGATAAGAGGCAGGGTCGAATCAGGGCCTAAGGACACATACCTGAGGTGATTTGGGAGTGGCTTCAGTTCCAACTTGGGTGGTTCCTCTATTGATGGCTTTGCTGGAGGAGTGGCCCCTTTTTTCTAACTCAAGGGACTCGAACTGAGGTTCCCTTGACCAAAATCCTCGGACTTCCAGTGCCATGACCCATTCAGCTAACCCTTCACCATCCATTTCTTCTAAATTCATCAGATATGCCTCCAATGGATCTTTTACAGTTAGGGTCATATCATCTTCTTGCAGGATTACATCCACTGCTTCTACTAGAGAGCAATTAGCATATTCACTGGGTCTCATCACAGATTGCTGAACATTGAATATGACTTCTTCATCGTTCAATCTCATTTTTAATTCCCCAGTTTCACAATCGATCAGTGCTCTCCCTGTGGCTAAAAATGGTCTCCCTAAAATAAGGGGTATCTACTCATCCACCTGACAATCCAAGATAACAAAGTCTGCAGGGAACACGAATTTCCCCACTTGTACCAACACATCATCAAGAATACCAGTGGGCCTCTTCACTGTGCGGTCTGCCAGCTGTAGCAGCATCGAAGTTGGCCTAGCTCTACCAATGCCTAGTTTGGTGTACACAGCCAGCAGCATCAGATTTATGCTGGCTCCCAAATCACACAACGCCTTTGCAAAGGCATAACTTCCAATTGTGCATAGAATAGTGAAGCTACCTGAGTCCGACATCTTTTGAGCCATTGGTTTTGCCACCACTACATTGTAGGTCTGTGTCAAAGTTATAGTGGATAGATCCTGAAAATCAAACTTCCGTGACATTAGATCTTTCATCATCTTAGCATAATCGGGCATCTCCCTCAAGGCATCCATCAAAGGAATATTCAACTAAATTTGACGCAGCATCTCCATAAACTTCTTATATTGGTCTACCTTCTTTTGTTTGACCAGTCTCTGAGGGAAGGGTGCAGGTATCACCCTCTGTGCATTGCTTGTTGGCTTCTCTCTGTTAGAATTTTTTGGCACAAGAGGTGCCACTTGTTCTGCAACTTGCTCATTCATCTTTTCTTTGCCTTTTTCCTCCTGACTCTGCTCAACCACCACTTTAGTAAGTTCTGTTGGTTCCTCTATATCTAATTGAACTGGAGTGGCTGGTGTAGAGTCTTTGCTGGATTGTGCAATTTCCTGCTCTCTGTCTAAATCTCTCCCATTCCGGAGACTTACTGCCATCACTGATTCGGGTTTTGGTCCTTGGGGTTTATGTTTGTGTCTGCAGGCAAAGTTCCCTGAGGACGGTTGTTCAAAGCCATGGACATCTGACCCAGCTGCGTTTCAATATTCTTTATGACTGAATCATGCACTGCCAATTTTTCCTGCACTCTATTATTTGTCCCAATGAGTTGCTGAAGCATACCCCTGATTTCCACCATGTTGTTATCTTGCTGCTGAGGGGTGGTTGGTATGTCAATTGTTGCTGATTTTGTTGTGGATAGCCCTGTGGTTTCTGATATGGTACTGGAACCAATTAGTTTTGAGGGTGCATACCCCAGGCTGCTGCATATTAGGCCTGTACTGCTGATTTTGTTGCGGTCTCCACTGTTGTGCTCCTTGCCTCTGACCCCCATAGTTGTTGACATAATTCATATCTTCCCTTGCCCCTTGATTTTCACCTTCTCCGCTCCATGAACACATATAAGACTGATTAATACAAGGTGTACACAGTCGCCCATTTGTTGTATCAATAATGTGCACCTGTTTTGTACCCATGTCATCAATCTTCTTTGTCAATATGCTCATCTGGGTCATGAGTGTGGCCATGTTCTCTGCATGCGAATTATTTGGGTTAAGAGGAACTGAATGCACTATGGGTTCCAGTGTTGTAGCTCTAGTCATCCACCCTGAATTTTGTGACATCTTATCGAGAAGGATTTTGCACCCAGTGAATGTTTTACTTAAAAATGCACCTCCAACTGACGCATCCACATTTGCTTTGAAATTGTCAGCTAGCCCCATGTAGAATCTCTGGCCAAGCATTTGGTCTGGAATGCCATGGTGAGGACACTTCACTAACATCCCTTTAAATCTTTCTCAAGTTTCTTGCAAGGACTCAGAGGGCTGCTGCCTATACTGCAATATGTCATCAATCTATTTTGCAGTCTTGTTAGGTGGATAGAACTTGTTCAGGAACTGCTTGACTAATTCCTCCCAGGTGGTAATAGAGTTGATAGGGAGCGAATTTAGCCAAGTCTGAGCTTCCCCGGTTACCGAGAATGAAAATAGTAGTAGTTTGATAGCTTTCGAAGTTGCATTTGGCTGACTTTAGGTCATACAAATTGTCAGAAAATTCTTCAAGTGTTGTTGCAGGTCTTCAATGTGTAACCCGGAGAACAGTCCTTTATTCTGCAGCAGATGCAGCATGTTGTTGGTGATCTGGAATGTCTCCGCTTGAATTGCGGGCACAACTATGACAGTGGCTAGATTATCAGTTGTGGGCCGTGCCCAGTCATAAAGTGCAGCTTCGGGCACAAGAGGTGCCACCCTTCTGACATTTAAGTTAGCTGGCTCATTCCTGACGTTTCCGTTGATGTTATCTACGTCACCCATGTCAAATTCGAGTTGGTGTGATTGTTGAAGTCTTTTGTTGGCACGGTTCAATGCCCTGAATGTTTTCTCGGGGTCTGAGAGTCCTTCTAGCAGTTCTCTAGTCCTCGAAGAACTTTTAGGCATACACCTGCTTTCCACAAGAGTTCAAACGTTAGAATTTCAATGAAAAGATTGGGTATAAAGAAAACTGACTACACTTAGAATTTTTGTACTTCTCTCAATTGTAATTGATAACACCGTTAATTCCCCGACAATGACGCCAAAATTTGATAACGTCAAATTATGCCTTATACAAAGACACACACGGACGTAGCAAATATAATCTGAGTAATTCTGCCCAGAGTCGAACCATAGAGAATTAACTTATCAATTACTTTTGACTGATTTACTAAATTTACAGAATCAATTTTCCCCAAACTTTGTAATTCACAATTGATGATATTTCTAATAACTAAAGTCTGAAAATAATTAACAGCTGAAAATTAACTATGTTTGATGTGTAAATAGTTGGAATAAGGTCTAAGGTAATGGTTTTCCCCGTTGGTGATTTCCTTGGTTGTATGTTTCTTATAGCGATACCTTAGTTGTCTCTATCAATCAAGAACTCTCCAGCTATCATAAATCTCTCTCAAGCAATTATGATAATTTACTGGACGCACTCTCTCAAGCTACGCTAGCTAGATTCACATTACTGTTCTTTTAGATTGCACCCGAGGTATCGTTATCTCTAATCCAATCTCTAAACCCTCGGTTATGACTCTCGTTTATACTCCGGGAGTGATGTTGTTCAAACAACTACCTAAATATGCACTCTCTCTCAAGAAGATACATAATAAATAGGAACGGATAATTGAGGGCCCTTTCAACTAACCACAATCAAAGCGTAGATGAACAAATAGAGATTAACAACCAATTCAAACAATATTAATATAACAACCAAGTCATCCCCAACGGGTTTCACCAAAACCTTAGATTAAAGTATTTAGCTACTCATGACAACGTAAGAATAAACTACGAAAATATTCATAATGGAAAATTGAAAGAAAAATAGAAGAGAATAAGAATTATAATATTTTGGGTGATCTCTCACACTTGTTCTTCTTATAAGGGTTTTACAAAAGTTTTTCCGAATTGATACTTTGGCCCCTTAAATTTCTGGACTGTGAATATGCCGCCGCGGCCGCGGCGCTGACCGCGGAGAACACTGACTCCAACCGTGGCGCGAACCGCGGTGAGTATGCTGGGCCTTTTTGTCTTTGCGTTCCTTGTCTTTTTGCTCTTTTGTATTTGGGTACTTCTTGAGTGAGTGTTTTCTTCATGTTATTGCCTCTAAACACTTCATGTTGCTTCCTCACATCTTATATTCCCTGCGAAACCAAATAGCATTAATTAAAGCATTTTATTGGCAACTTACATTATAAAACAACAACAAAGCATGGGCAATTATGGTGTAAATAACAACTATACAGCCTATTATCAAATATTATCTTAATTTTACAATGATTTTTTTATTTTTTATCTTTTAGTATGATATTTTAAAAAAAATACTAAAAATAGGTTTGTTTTAACGGACAGTTTTATTTTAATAGTTATTTTTCTTAAGTAGAATTAATTAGTAAATGGTGTAGTATTTTTTGTCTTGTTTTGGAAGAAAAAGTATGAAATATGGGGCTAATTTTGTTTGGTCTTAATTGAAAAGACCCAATTTCAAATAGCCCAAAACATTGAGTCCACACTTATTCCTCATTTGACCTAACCTAATTCCTACTCCTGTAAAATAATCCCTAAATCCTAAAATCAAGAGACCTAGATCCTGACACTAAAAAAAGGGACAACCGCAATTCCTAAAAAATGGAGAAGAACGGCGATTTAGCGGATTCTTCGTAGGAAAAGCCAATACCTTGCAAAAATCTAACCTTCTTCGAATTTATCAACTCGGGTCTTCAGAAGATGAGCATTTAAGGCTGTTGGCAAGTTCAAATTTCCAATGTCTAGTTCTTTAAGATAAATCAGTGTTGGTCTCAAACAGAAGGGGACAAGTACTAACAAAGAAAATGGAAAACGGCAAATCAAGAAAACGGAGGAGATTTCTATGATTTGACTAATTCTTAATCAAGTTTCAAGGAAAGAAAATCAAAAAGAAAATACAAAAAAAATACATTTCTGCCCCTCTTGCGTTATTAACAACGAAAAGCTAACCATTGTCAGAGATTTGGAGGTTTTTGGTTTATTTGAGGTCGAGTTTGGATGTCGAGTGTTCCGTTCTCGATATGAGGTTCTGATTTGTAATTTCGGTGTTTCGGTCTAAGAATTGTTGTTTTGTTTAGCCGGATTAACTTGCAATTTTCAGTTTTGTTTAGCCTGATTGACTTGCAATTTTCAGTTTTGTTCATTAATAAAATGTTCATTTCTCAATTTTCTTTCTCATTTCATTGTGTTATAATAGCTCAGTGCGCGTGTTGGTTGATTTGTGATTTTACGTTATTTGAGTAGTTTGTCTTAGTTTTCATTTAATTTGTATTTCGATTGTGATGTATGTAGTCTTGGTTCTTGAATAAATACTTTTAATTGGGTAGATGGAAAATTTGGAGTTGTTTCTTTCTTGGCAAGGAATAAGAATGGGTCATAGATTGGTTTTGAACCATAAGGAATTTGGCCAAGTAATAGATCATGTTAGCTAGCCTATTTGCTCCCCAACAATATCTTGTTCGTAAATTTGGTATCACAATAATCTCAAAATTTAGGAAGAATAATGAACACCGTTAGAGTGCTTTAGGCGCGTTTCTAATTTATTATCGTGATTACGTACACGTACGCGTGACATAGTTACGATACCAAAAAATAAATAAATCGAGGTATGCGTTCGCGCAACTTCGGTCAAACTTTCTTAATAATAATACAGCATTATTAATGGTGGACACGTTCGTGTGACATGATTTTTTGACGCGCCAAATAAATGGGTACATCTACGCGTGACCTGTTTTAAGATAATTTCTTGACTAAAAGAGGTAAATGCACATAGGTTCTAAAATATGTAATTAGACAATTTAATAAGCCAAGTATATGATTAAGGTGATCGTGCTAAAACCACGGAATCCGGGAATGCCTAACACCTTCTCCCGGGTTAACTAAATTCCTTACCCGGACTTCTGTGTTCGCAGACCATAAATTAGAGTCAAAACCTTCCTCGATTCGAGATTTTAAACCGGTGACTTAGGACACCATAAATTATCCTAAGTGGTGACTCTGAAAAAATTAAATAAAATAATCTTATTTCGATTAATGTCACTTTAATTGGAAAAACTCCCTTATATCTTTTTCGGACAGAAAAAGAAGGTGTGACAAAGAGAAAAATGGATAAATTCTTAGATTCCAGTAGTATGCCTCTAAAAGGTCACACCATATAAAATTTGATTTTGATATCTTTTAGTGATCTGATTTATGCCAAGAAGTAGCAGTCAGCAATGAAATTATAAGTTGGCAAGTATCATCATCGATCGACAACGGCATGAGTAAAAACACCGTTTCAGAATTGAAATGACAAAACTTACTGTTTTTTCAATTCTCAGTTATGGAACTATGTCTCAACGCGGCAAATTGGAATGTTGTGTGGACTCAAACGGTGCATATTTGAAGTTTAACCACTTCGGACTTTGTTACTAACTTTCAGTAATATGAGTTTACAAGGAAGGCAGAATTTAAAGCGATGAATTATAGAGAATGTGGAAACAAAATCGGATTCTATTTTCTTAACTTCATAATCTATACATATATATGTATTTTTATCCGTTGTGATTTTTATGAAATCATATTTCATAATTATTAGGATAAATGATGTAACGATCCGACCGATCGTTTTGAGCTTTAGTGCTCTATTCGCTGGTTTGAGACTTTGAGTAGCTTCATATTATATATTATGACTTGCGTGTATGGTTGGTTAGCAGTTCCGGATTGATTTGGAAGAATGATTCTCGTTTTTGAAGCTTTAAGTTAGAAGAGTTTATCAAGATTTGACTTTTGGGTAAACAAACTCGGAATCGGGTTTTAATTATACCAATAGATTTGTATGATAATTTTGGATATGTCCATAAAGTTTGGTTAAATTCTGATGAGTTTTAGAAAAGTTTGGGTCGTATGGTGATTGTTTTCTGTTTCGACGTAGATTTGAGCATAAAGGTTATCATACAAAGCAAACAGCCTTTGATTCGTGTTCGACTAAACCGTTAATTCGCATCGTAATTTTTGAATCATAGCAACTAAAATCATCAAGATTGGACATCGTATGAGGAATTTATGGTCATTTTACTAAGAATTGAGCTGCCAGAATTTTTCAAATTAATTATGAAATTGCCTCTGAATTCATATTTCAAAAGCTACACTATTTTCAAATATTGAAACCAACATATCTCCTTCATTATAAGGTCAAATGGAGTGATTCAAAAGTCAAACATGACATTGGAGGCATCAAAATTGAGTTTCGGGATCATTTGTCACAAGAAACGAGGCAAAACAGCTGGGCATAAGCATATAATATCGAGAGTTTGTTCATTTGGTTATATTTTGAGTTGGGGAGATCGGATTTGGGTAATTTTGGAGATGATTTTTATCATATGGATTGTGGTAAGTGTTCTATACTCGATTTTTGTTATATTTAATGAATCCATCTCTATTTTTGGTATTTGATTGATGATTTCAAAGTTAAATTTGGGAATTTTTGTCTAAAATTATAAAGTGAATTTTTGAGTTTTGAACATCGATTCGGAGTGATATTTGAGTAAAACTAATGTGGTTGGACTCGTAATTGAATGAGCTATCAGATTTTGTGAGTTTTGTTGGATTTCGAAATGCGGGCTCGAGTTTGACTTTTTGGTCGGCTTTGGGCTTTTGATTAAAGATTCCACCCTTATCGATTGGGTTTGCTTCCTATGGCATTATTTGATGATCTTGAATTGTTTTTGGCTAGTTTCGACCAGTTCAGAGGATGATTTGAGTGAGATGGTGCCCCTAGTGTATCGATTTGGCTTGTTTGAGGTAAGTGTCTTGCCTAACTTTGTTAGGGGAATTTTTTCTACTAATTTCCATTGTTTGCTACATGGGGGCATGATACATATATGAGGTGACGAGCGCATATACATGTGCCAGGGTTAATTACGCTCAGGGTTAAATTATACGATTAATTGTGCCTTGTAGAATTATATGATCTTCTTGTTTTATGTCTTACTTTACTTTTAGACTACTAAGAATATGAAATTAAATACTAGAAACAAAAATTTAGTTTATTATAACTTGATTAAAATTTGATGGATTTTTGTGAAACTGTTGATGTGTTAAATTCGATCATCACTATGCTGAATCACTAATATATAGCTATGACCGTTATTCTTGAGATATTGAATTCTATACTTGAATTGAAGATCATTTTTGAGACTTATTGAAATACTTGAACCGTAAGGTTCTTGAGGTTTATTGAATTGTCATTGGCTTGAAAGATGTGATTGATGTTCATTTGGAATATTCGCTTAGACACTCTCCTTGATGTTACTGTACCAATCAGGCCCAGAGCGAACAATATTACTAGTGGGCTGAGATGTTACAGATGGTATCCGAGCCACTCTTGTATCAGCCTTGCCACACAAGAGGGATGCTGGATATATAAGTTAACAAGCTTTAGACTCTAATAACACATTTTAAATTTGTAAGGGCCTAAGCCTAGAGCAGATAATATCAATAGCGGGCTGGACTGTTGATTTTAAAATGCATGCTACACCTAGGAATAATGCATGCTAATTAATTTTCAACCCTTTGGTGATGTATGAAATTTTATTTCCATAAATTTAGGGTAGTTGTACATTATGTGATGATCTCTCGCTATATATATAGAATTTATTGCATGTCATTAAATTAGGAATAACTAAGGTAATATTAGTAATTTCTTTTTACTATACATATTTGGTAGCATGCGTGAAGACATTATTTTCAAGATTGTAAGACATAAATGAGGCTTACACTAGCTTTTGAAAATATTTTGAGACCATAAATATAATATATGTAAAGATGTATATATTTTGGAGATAATTCCTCGTGATTTTTTTTTCTCCCGTTATGGAGATTAAAATCTTCGTGAATTTCTACTCATGTATCGCTATTAAAATCTGCGTGATTTTCTACTCATTCATTGAGATAAAATTCTTCATGACTTTCTACTCATTTGTCGGAGATTAAAGTCTAAGTGGCTTTCTACTCGATTTGGAGATTAAAGTCTAAGTGACTTTCTACTCGTTTTGGAGATTAAAGTTTTAGTAATTTCTACTACAATATATTATTCGGTGTAAAAACTAAATACGTCACCATATATTAGATCTGGTTATGTCAGATATTACTCGGTTTGAAGATTAAAAACTTCACCGTTAAATTATGGTTGTGTCAGATTGGTTTGAAGATTAAAAACTTCACCATTATTAAGTATGACTCTATCGTGACACGAACAACAGCTCTTGTGGTCGTCTCTATGAAGAAATAGAGGTAGCAAATGAATCTTCTTTTGAAGAAATATGTTTAGAATATGGTGTTATTCATCAAACAACTTCCATATACACGCCCCAATCCAATTGGATTGCGAAAAGAAAGAATCCATCATTAAATGAAATGATGAACTTATGGGGGAAGCTATTCTTATAGCTAACCAAATACTCAATCGAGTTCCTCATAGCAATATGCAATCCATTCCATATGAAAATGGAAAGAAAGGAAGCCCAACTTCAAATATTTCAAAGTGTGGGGGTATTTGACTAAAGTACAAGTCCTAAACCTAATAAAGGATAAAAGTAGGACGAAAATCGTTGATTGTATTTTAAAAGGATATGCAATAAATAGTAAAGTATATCATTTTTTGGTTTATAAATCAGAAATCCCGACATTTATATTAATATGATGATCAAATCAGATAAGGCTGAATTATTTGATAATATTTATCCGTATAAAAAGGAATATGAGTCATCTAGTGCAAAGTCAAAGTGACTTCAGGAAGAAGCAAAGGGAAGTACGTTTAATAAGGAAAATCCAAGACGTAGCAAATGTCAAAAGACAACTACTTCCTTTGGACCAGTTTTTCTGACATTCTTTTTGGAAAATGAGCCTCAAATATTAATAAATCAATGTCTTGCTCGAAAGTACAATGTTAGAAAGAGGCAGTCAATAGTGAGATAGAATCCATATTAAGTAATCATACTTGAGAATTGGTTGATCTTCCTCCAGGAAATAAACCTTTGGGTTCTAAGTAGATTTTAAGAAGGAAAAATGAAAGTTAATGGTACTATTGACAAATATAAGGCAAGATTAGTTGTCAAAGATTTTAGATAATGAGAAGGTCTTGATTACTTTGACACATACTCGCTGGTAACAAAAACTATATATATTCGGGTGTTAATAGCATTAACCGTAATGTATGACCTTGAAATCCATTAGATGGATGTGAAGACAACCTCCTTAAATGGAGATTTGGAGGATGAAATTTATATGGAACAACTTGAAGGGTTCGTGGTTCCTGAAAAAAATGTGCTGACTTGTTCAGTCACTTTACGGACTAAAACAAACACCCAAATAATGGCATGGGATATTTGAGCAAATAATATTGTCAAATGGTTTCAAAATTAATGAGTGCAATCAAATGTGTTTACATTACCAATAATTCAAATCATATAGTCATTATTTGATTATAAGTGAATGATATATTGATGAAATATTTAAAATGTGAGGGCTTTTAGCTTATGCATGACAAAAGCAAATATTAGACATAATGTCTAGATGATAGAATTTTTGAACCCCACCAGTCTTTAGTGGATATTGATATGATAGTCAGTGAATGAATATTCGTTACTTGTTCAATATTAATGATGACTAATTGATGAAACAACCAATTCCAAGTTGTTCACATGCTTTTTCAGAAATGATGTATTCTTTCTTAAACATTTATGAGAGGGAGTCACCAGGAAGGTTGTGAATTTTCATGAAAAGATGTGTTTGTACATTTTTGTATGGACATGACCGTTCATGAACGAATATATTAATATGTTGGTGTATAATGTGGCGAACCAACCGATGAATACGATCAAAATCCATTGCAAGTTGGATTTATTTCATGAATGAAGGTGCTATTATTTGAGTATCATATAGACGTATGAATGAATAGCGAACAAATGCTTAAAAATGGCGAAGTGGTTGTGAAATGTGTTATATATTAATGGGAAAATGGTCAAATATATCCCTCTACTTTCAAATACTGTCTATATTTATCCTATGTTATACTATCAGGCCAAATTTATCCCTACTGTTATACTATCAGGCCAAATTTACCTATATAATCAACAAACTTTAAAAAAATTACCCCTCAGTCTGTTAGATGACCCAGAATCTCCCAAAATAATTTTAATTAAGTTACTGATCCTTCTTCTCGATTCACTATTTTCGAAATAATTAGCATTTACCTGCTTTCTGAATTGGAGAAAAAAAATAAGAGAAAAAATATTAAATAATACAACCGTTAATAAACAAAGTATAGTAAATTGAAAAATATAAATTAGGTAGCTTGTCTAAATTCTAAAATTATTTACAGCATCCCAATTTTAATGAATCCATTGCACCAATTGTATGGAGACTTTATAAGTATTAGTGATTGAAATTGAAGTTCCTCGGAGGCTTTATATTATAGAATTCAACTTTACTTTAGTTAAATGCATACATATTGTGCACTCTTAAGTTAGTCGATTGAACTCTATACTAACCAGACAATGAAAAAATATATTTGAATATACATATACATACATGATGACCAGTTGCATATAATACATAATAAATAGACCCACTGAATTCTACGATGTGTATATGATTGAAAAATAAATAAAATTTTAAAATTCCAAAACCATTATTATAAGAAGAGAAGTGGGTGCATTGGTAATTAAAAATATTTATGAATAATCTGAATAATCTAAGGATGGCATGTGGGCAGGTTAGGACCGGGCCAGGCCCAGGACCGCGAGCCCAAATGGGCGTTGGGCCTAAACGGTCCTAACCGTTTGGGACCAGGACCGACTTGAAAGTAGGTCGGTTCAACCAGTCCTAACTGGTCCTAAACGGGCCCAACGACTCTAAATTTTTTTAAAAAACTGCCCGTTAGGGCTTTAAAATCTAGCAGTTATTTTTGCAAAAATAGTCGTTTGCTATTTATAAAATAGCCATGTAAGCCCTCTCCCCTCCCCCCCCCCCCAACTTTGTTTTAACCTCAATTTTTTTATAATTATATTTTTCCCCTATTTTTAACTATAAATACCCCCTCATTCTTTCATATTTCTCACAAAATCATCAATCTCTCTCAATTTCTCTTTAATTTTCTTCTATAATTTCTTACTTTATTATTGCAATTTGTGTGAAAATTGTGAAGTTCGTGAATTGAAGTATTCAAGTCTTCAACGATAATTAATTTTCAACAAGTTGTTCGTCAATTCAGTAAACTCGTTCCAACTCTTAAGTTTTAATATTATAGTTTTATATTATTTTATTTACTTTGTATTGTTTGATTAATTAAGATGGATTTTTCGTTAAAAAAGTATTTAGTAAAAATAAGGAAAAATTCAAGAGTGGTGAATCTAGTGGCCAATCTATTCCTCCTCCAATTCCCCGGGCTCCCCTACTTAAACCTCATACCCGTCCTCCACCTGCTCCTATTCTTGATAGTGATCATACTTTATTACAATTTACTGAGAGTCAATATTTGCATAATGTTGGAGGTAGTGAATAATTAAACCATGAATATATGAATTCTCTTTATGGTAATCCAACTATTGATGAAAATGATGAGGAAGAAATAGATTTTGATGAAACGCAACTGGATGACGAAACACCCATTAGTCTTGTTACTTAAGTTGACCCAACTAATAATAATCCAAATGATGCCCCGTCTGACCCTCCTGTTACTACCCCTATTTTTTCTAGACAACCTTCTAAATGGAGCGAAACATCTCTTGTTTGCCATTTTTTTTATTCAATTAAGAGAAAAAAATAGGGCTAAGTGTAAAACTTGTGGCAAAGAGTTAGCTTTTAAATATGTTGGAGGTCGGGAGGGGGGGGGGGGGACGGTGTCACGACCCGAATTTTTTATTGTCGGGACCGTAATAGCACCTAACATTGTACTCGCTAGGCAAGCTAGCGTTACAGAATATTTCACCTTTTTCCTTTATCTTTTAATAATTATGACTTAACAAAAGTAAAACAACGGAAATAAATGCGGAAGAACACAGTTTAAGATATTATCTTTATGCTAATAATGAAAACCGTAATAAATTCCACCCAGAACTGGTGTCACAACTCACGAACAGTCTGCGAATACTACACGTATTGGTTTGAAAGAAAAATATACATCTGTTTCGGAGGAAAAGTAAAACAGAATGCAGTAAAAATAGAAGGGGACGCCAGGGCTTGCGGACGCCTGCAGGACTACCTTGGGTCTCCTGTGGACTGAAGGCAGCAACCTCGAACTCCGATCAGCCACTAGCTCCGAAATCTACTCAGGAAGTGCAGAGTGCATTATTAGTACAGCCGACCCCATGTACTAGTAAGTGTCGAGCTTAACCTCAACGAGGTAGTGACGAGGCTATGACGGGGCATAACAATATATATATATATCTGCAACAACTGATACTAATAGAAAGGAAGTACAAAATGAAATATAACAGCAACTTCCATTGAATAAATACGGAACCCAGTCTTCTACCGATACTCAGCTATAACCAATCCTTAAGAGATTTTTAACACTACGATAATGAATTTCAGTAGAAAAGAATACATAAATAACATTTGATGCGGCGTGCATCCCGATCCCACCATATAATCAATAACTGTATAACATTCACTCTTATTACTCCTTGTTGCGCGTGTGCAACCCGATCCCACCAGTCCACTCTTATTATATTCCTCATATTGCGGCATGCAACCCGATGAAAACAGTTAATATGAAGCAATTAGACATGGAAACATTTATGAGCAAGTAGCAATTAAGGCAGGAGGGCAATATATAGGGAAACAGGGAAGGGAACAAGCTAAAATGATAATTTGGTGGCGCATAGGTACTCGTCACCACATCTATACGTCACACACATGGAATTTCACATAGAAAATAAGTCGGGGATCTCTAATCCCTCAAGTCAAGGTTAGACCAAACACTTACCTCAAGCCAACGGGTATTTCAAAGCTCAATCACCGCTTTACCTCTCGATTCCACAACCAATTCACTCGTATCTAGCTATAATTAACTTAATAAAATCAATAAACTCTAAGGAAAACAATTCCATTGCATAATCATAGATTTCCCAATATTTTCCCAAAAAGTCAAAAAAATCGACCCCGGGCCTGCTTGGACAAAACCCGAAGTTCAGACCAAAACCCGATTACCTATTTACCCCCAAGCATGGATATACAATTGGTTTTGGAATCCGACCTCAAATTGAGGTCCAAATACCCAAATTTCGAAATTCCTAAATCCTACCAAAAACACCCAATTTTCCCATGAAAATCCGTAGATTTTGTGATGAAATCTTGCAAAAAGATGAAATAGATTGAAAGAAATGAGTTATAAATCACTTAGCTATGATTTGGAGAAGTTTGGGTCGTTGGAAAATCGCCTATGGAGGTTTAGGATTTGGAGAAGGACATCGCAAATGCGAACCTTTGCAATTTTTGCTGCCTTCGCATTTGCGACTACTGGCCTTCCTGGACATTCTTCGCATGTGCTAAGTAAATCTCGCATTTGCGAGAACTAAGCTGGCCCTGGCTTCTTTGCATTTGCGATAACTGCCTACATCGCATTTCCGATGCCTGAATTCGCAATTGCGAGATCAGAGGCCTACTATAGACACCAGATGCTCCAACTACATTGTCTATGTTCTAAACACTCTGTAGCCTATCCGAAACTCACCCGAGCACTTGGGGATCCGAACCAAACATGCATGCAAGTCCAATAATATCATAGGAACTTGCTCATGTGATCAAATTGCCAAAATAACATCTAGAACTATGAATCTAACACCAAAACTCATGAAATTTTCAAGATAGTTCAAAATTTCTATTTTCTCAACCAAGGGTCCGAATTACATCAAATCACTTCCGTTATTCACCAAATTTCACAGATAAGGTCTAAATATCATAATTGACCTGTACCAGGATCCGAAACCAAAATACGGGCCCTATACCAACAAGATCAAATCTTATTCAATTTTCAAAAATCATTATATTTTCAGTTAAATAATTTTCTTCAAAAATTCATTTATCGGGCTAGGGACCTCGGAATTTGATTCCGGACATACGCCCATGTCCCATATTTTACTACGGATCCTCCGGGACCGTCGGAAAGCGGGTCTGGGTGAGTTCACCCAAAATACTGACCGAAGTCAACTAAAATTATTTTTTTAAGCCAACAATCATTATTTCTTAAAATTTTCACACAAAAGCTTTCCGGCATCGCGTCCGGATTGCGCATGTAAATCGAGAAGAGATAAAATGAGGTTTTCAAGGCCTCAAAACATGAAAATGAATTCTAAAACAAAAGATGACCTTTTGGGTCATCACAAACGGGAGGTTTGAGGAGACACATGATGCTACACCCTCAAGATAAAGTTAAATATCTTCGTATGAAAGCTTTGGCCGATGGGACAAGTGTACCTAGTCAAGATGACCTTAGTACCGGGTCAAATCAATTTTAACCGGGAATTAACACTGTTATCGGTGTTATTTTATATTATGATCCAAGAAAAGATCGGGAAAAATTGGCAAAAATAGTTACTGTTTTGTGCTTACCCTATAGTTTTCCTTTTAACCCTCACTTTGTGCATTATATTAGAAAATTTTTTAATCCTACTTATAAAGGATGGCCTCGCACAACCGTAAAGAATGATATTTATAAATATAAACATGAATATGAATAATATTTGCGCTATTTATTTACTCATATAAATTGTCGTGTTGCTATTACTACTGATATTGGTAGAAGTAGTAATAATTGTGATTATCTTACTATTACCAGTCATTGGATTGATGAGGATTGGATAATGCAAAATCGCATTATTGCTTATAGAATAATTAATTCACGTCACATAGGGCAGTTTATTTCTAGCACGGTTACGGATATTTGTAGATATTTTTGCATCATCGATAAAATAATGTCAATTTCAATGGATAATGCTACTAGTAATACTAATGTTGTAGCCTTGCTTACCACTACACTAAATCCTGCATTTAGTAACATTTTTCATGTTAGATGTATTTGTCATATTTACCATTTAACTGTGGGTGATGGTATGAGAATTTTAAATGTTGAAATTGAAAAGGTTAAAATGGCTACTCACTGGCTTTTTTATTCAAACCGTAGAAGTAGACTTAGAGAATATTTTAAAAGATGCGATGAATTTGGCCTAAGAGAAAGAAAGGTTCCTAAAACTTATCTAACTAGATGGAATTACATGTATGAAAGTTTAGTTGTTGCATATGAATATAGAAACCCCATAAACTCAATGTTTAATGCTCATGTATGTGATGATGATGAACACCTTACAAACGCAGATTGGGCTAATGTTAAAATGCTTGTAGATTTTTTAGAAAATTTTCATATTGCTACAAATGAATTTTCTGGGCAATATTCTCCTACTATTTCTAACTGTTTAATTTATATTGCAGAACTTGCAAATTTGTTTGCTTATTTTTCAGAGGGTGGGGAAATTTATGAACAAGCTATTGATTCTATGAGAAAAAAGTTTAAAAAATATTTTCCCCCTATTTCCCCTATTTATGGTATTACTGCCTTGTTAAATCCTACTATGAAATTAGGAGGTCCTCAATTTTGGTATAAAATAGTTTATAATGGTCTAGCACTTGAAGGTGAGGAGTTGTGCACACTTCCGGAAGCACAAGCCTCAAATAAAATAAACGCTCAAACTATTTATAGTGCTTATCAAATTGCAATAGATCATGCTAGACCAAATGTTCTAACTCCTTCTTCTTCTTCTAGTTTTCAATCATCTAAAAGAACTGCGGGAGTAAGAGCACTTACTGCTTGGGCCGGGTTCAGGGGTTCTCAAGGTTCTAGTACTAGTGATTGTTCACAATTAAATGAGCTTGAAGTTTATTTGTCACAGGGAATTGAGGAAGTGAATCCCGACGGCTCCTTTAATATTTTGGAATGGTGCAAGGACAAAGAAAAATACTTTCCAATTCATTCAAGGATGGCCCGAGATATTTTAACCATTCAAGCTTCAATAGTGGCATCTGAGAGTGCTTTCAGTCAAGCAAGACTTCAACTCGGTGATTATAGAGCGTCTATGAGGGAGAGCTTGGAAAAATCAGTACTTTTTAGAGATTGGATCCATTCGGAACGAAGAAATTTTGGACTTGATGAATCACATCAGAGATAGACGAAGCTTATGAAGAAATGCTAGCTGAACTTGCGGAGGATGCAGCTTCACCCAGAAGCGGTGATGAAGAAGCTTCTTTTCTTCCACAACCAACGGAAATTCCTCCGAACCTTGAACAATTTATGAAATTTGTTAGAGATACCATATAAATTAATATGTAACTTGTATTTTGGCATATCTTGGTTAGTTTCTTTTTCTTTTCAATGGTGGTATTAGCACTTTTTTGTGCTCATTCCATGGGGGGGTTGTGCTCATTCCATGGGAGGGGGAGGGGGAATACTAAGAAAGGTATTGTCATATTTTGTTAATGCTATAATAAAATTATAACGCATTGCTTTGAATATCTCTTTACAATATTTTATAATTAAATTTTAATTAAAAAATTTAGGTCACAATTCTATAATATAATTTTACAAGGAATTGCCTTAGATAATAATTTTTTTTAAAATATTAAAATTAACCATTGGGCCCACTTAGGACCACATAGTCTCGGGACCGGCCCAATTAGCCCGGGACCATTAGTTCGTGGTCTCGATCTCGGGCTGATTCTTACAAAAAGCCCACAAAGCCCGGACCACTTAGGACAGGCCCTCGATTCCCGAACCCACTTAAAACCGGCCCACTTAGGACCGGCAGGTGAAGCCCATTTAGGAAAGGGCCCTATGCACATTACAACCCTAGAATAATCTAGTAACTTTGACATTCACTTCAATAGGAATTTATGAAAATAGTGGAGCAAGAAGAACAAGTGATTTAAATAAAAGGAATTTGGGAGATTTTGGGCCACCTGATGGACTGAGGGGTAATTTTAAAGTTTGCTGATTATATGGCTAAATTTGGCCTGGTAGTATAACGGTAAGGCTAAATTTGGTCTAATAGTATAACAGAGGTTAAATGTAGATAATATCTGAAATTAGAGGGCTTTATTTGGCCCTTCTTCCTATATTAAAAGTTTGTGGCCACAACTGATGCCAATCATTCCAGTTGTTGTTATAATATACAATTGCTACATTAAATATAGTCAATAATCTTATATGCAATAGAAAGTCGAGACGTAGTAGTCTACAGTAATCTTCTTTGTTATTGTATTCATTGATGATATTCTGGTATACTCACGTAGTCAGGAGGAGCATGCGGAGCATTTGCGAGTTGTGTTGCAGAGATTGAGGGAGGGGAAGCTTTATGCAAAGTTCTCCAAGTGTGAGTTTTGGCTCAATTCAATGGCTTTCTTGGGGCACGTGGTGTCCTGTGACGGTATTCAGGTTGATCCGAAGAAGATAGAGGCGGTTCAGAGTTAGCCCAGACCGTCTTCAGCCATAGAGATTCGCAGCTTTCTTGGTTTGGCGGGTTATTGCCATCAGTTCGTTCAGGGATTTTTATCTATTGCATCAACTTTGACCAAATTGACTCAAAAGGGTACTCCTTTCATGTGGTCGGATGAGTGTGAGGCGAGCTTTCAGAAGCTCAAGACTGCATTGACCACACTCCAGTATTAGTTTTGCCATCAGCTTCAGGTTCAAATATAGTGTATTGTGATGCTTCGAGAGTTGGTGTTGGGTGTGTGTTGATGCAGGAGGGTAGAGTGATTGTTTATGCTTCTCGTCAGTTGAAGCCCCATGAGAAGAACTGCCTTGTTCATGATTTGGAGTTAGCTGCCACTGTTGATGCGTTGAAGATTTGGAGAAACTATCTCTAAGCACTTGTGCAAGCAAAGGGATCTCAATTTGAGGCAGCGAAGATGGTTGGAGTTGTTAAAGGATTATGATATCACTATCTTGTACCATCCGGGAAAGGCCAATATAGCGGTCGATGCCTTGAGTAGGAAGGAGGTGAATATGGGCAGTTTGGCGTATATTCTTGTTGGGAAGAGACCTCTTGCAGTTGATGTTCAGTCCTTGGTTAATCAGTTTGTGAGGCTGGATATTTCGGAGCCCAGTCGGGTCTTAGCTTGTGTGGTTTCTTGGTCTTCCTTATTTGATCGCATCTGAGAGCGCCGGTATGATGATCCTCATTTGCTTGTCCTTCAGGATAGAGTTCAGCACGATGATGCTAGAGATGTGACTATTAGTGATGATATGGTATTGAGGATGCAGGGCCGGATATGTGTGCCCAATGTAGATGGGTTTCGGGAGTTGATTCTGGAGGAGGCCCATAGCTCGCGATATTCCATCAATCCAGGTGTCGGGAAGATGTATCAAAATTTCAACAACATTATTGGTGGAGAATAATGAAGAAGGATATTGTGGTATTTGTAGCTCGATGTCTCAATTGTCAGCTTGTGAAGTATGAGCATTAGAGACCGGGTGACTTGCTTCAACGGTTAGATATTCTATAGTAGAAGTGGAAGTGGTTCACCTTGGATTTTGTAGTTGGACTCCTCGGGCTTTGAAGAAGTTTGATGCTATTTGGGTGATTATGGATCGGCTGACCAAGTCTGCGCACTTCATTCCTGTTTGTACTACCTATTCTTCAGAGTGGTTAGTAGAGATTTATATCTGAGAGATTGTTCGCTTATATGGCATTCCAGTTTCCATCATTTCAGATAGAGGTACTCAGTTTGAGTTGGACACAACTTTTCACCCTCAGATGGACGGGCAGTCCGAGCGCACTATTCAGATATTGGAGGACATATTGTACGCTTGTGTCATTAATTTTGGGGGTTCATTGGGATCAGTTTCTACCGTTCACGGAGTTTGCATATAATAACAATAATCAGTCGAGTATTCAGATGACTCCATATGAGGCTTTGTATGGGAGATGGTGTAGATCTCCAGTTGGTTGGTTTGAGCCGGGCGAGGCTAGACTTTTGGGCACAAACATGGTGCAGGATGCCTTGGACAAGGTGAAGGTGATCCAGGAGCGGCTTCGTATAGCGCAGTCAAGACAAAAGAGTTATGCTGACAGGAAGGTTCGTGATGTGTCTTACATAGTTGGGGAGAAGGTTCTATTGAAGGTTTCACCCGTGAAGAGTGTTATGAGATTTGGGAAGAAGGGTAAATTGAGCCCTCGGTTCGTTAGGCCTTTTAAGGTGCTTTGGAGGGTTGGCGAGGTGGCTTATGAGCTAGCTTTGCCACCTAGCCTGTCGAGCGTGCATCCGATATTTCATATTTCTATGCTCCAGAAGTATATTGGCGATCCGTCTCATGTTTTAGATTTCAGCACAGTTCAATTAGATGATGATTTGACCTACGATGTGGAGCCAGTGGCTATTTTGGAGCGGCAGGTTCGAAAGTTGAGATCAAAAGATATAGCTTCAATGAAAGTGCAGTGGAGAGGCCGACCCGTGGAGGAGGCTACTTGGGAGACTGAGCGGGAGATGCAGAGAAGATATCCACACCTATTTGAGGCTTAAGATATGTTTTTTGACTCGTTCGAGGACGAACGTTTGTTTAAGAGGTGGAGGATGTAATGACCCGACCAGTCATTTTATGAATTTCACCCCGTTTCCCCCATTTTTACTCCTTTATGTCTCGTTCAACTGTACTATGTGGTATCGGGTTGGTTGGTTTGGGTTCGGAGTGGTTTTGGAGAGGTATGAGACACTTAGTCTCTTTTGAGTAAGCTTAAGTTGGAAAAGTCACTCGGATGTTGACTTATGTGTAAAAAGTCTCGAATGTGAATTCTGATGGTTTGGATAGCTCTGTTAGGTGATTTTAGACTTAGGAGCGTGTTCCAAAATGTGGTTTGGAGGTGTGTGGTAGATTTAAGCTTGAATTGGCAAAATTGAAATTTTGGCATTTTCCGATCGGCAATGGAAATTTTGATATCCGGGTCGGAATGAAATTCCGGAAATTAGAGTAGGTCCGTTGTGTCATTTGTGACGTGTGTGCAAAATTTCAGTTCGTTCGGATGAGGTTTGATAGGTTTTTGGATCGGTGGCGGAATTCAGATGTTTTAGAATCCTTAGGCTTCCGAGGGTGATTTGATATTTTGATGTTGTTTTGAGTGCTCCAAAGATTGGACTAAGTTTGAATGATAATATGTGACTTTGTTGGCGTGTTTGGTTGAGGTCTCAATGGCCTCGGGTTGATTTCGGAAGGTAGGCGGATCAAGGATTTGATTTGAGGAAGTGCTGAAGAATTTCCTTTAGCTTTCATAACCACACCTGCGGAGAGGGAACCACAAGTGCGATGTCCGCAAAAGCGAGGAAGCAGTCGCAGATGCGGCCACAAGTGAGAAGGGCAGGAGCGACAGGTGCGGAAAGGAACGCACCTTCGTGACCGCAGGTGCGGGTAGGGAGTCGCAGATGCGGTTAGGAAAAATTAAGCGAAAACCATATAAGCGGTTGGATGGAACGCAAAAGCGGTCCTACAGGTGCGGGAAATAGACCGCAGGTGCGAAAATCGCAGGGCAGAAACTATATAAACCTCACTTCGCGAATTTCAGTCTTTTATCCACTATTTTTGGCCGAGTTGGAGCTTGGGCATTTCGATTTCGAGGAATTTAAGTATTTTCAGTGAGGTAAGCTACTTGGACCTTGTATCGTATGTTTGTGACAATTATTTCATGGTATAATCATGAAATTAATGGAGAAATTAGAGAAGAAATCAGGAGATTAGGGCTTGAAATTGGAGAGTTTTCATTGGGAATTTGAGGGGCCATTTGAGGTCCGATTTTAATGTTATTCGTATGTATAGACTCGTGGGAGGATAAATATTCTAGTGATGTGATTTTTATCAAATTCTGAGATGTGGGACCGGGGTCGGGATTTGCCAATTTCGAGATTTTTGAGTTAATTTGATTATTTTCGCTTGGGCTTTGTTCCTTTAGCATGCATTAATAATATATACTGATTTTGGTTATATTCGGGGCATTTGGAGGCCGAATCTGGAGGCAAGGGCATCGCGGGCTAGAGTTTGGCTTGGCTTGAGGTAAGTAACGCTTCCAAACTTGGTTCTAAGGGTTCGAAACCCCGAACTATATGTTCTATGATTACTATTAAGGTGACACAAATGCCAAGTGATAGGTGTGTGGGCGTTTATCGTGAGAATCACGGCCTGGATCATTCCATTGCATTGCTTAGTGATTCTTTCTTGCTGATACATGTGTTGTGATTATGTGATTAAGTTAATGAGCTGTAAATCATGCTAATTACCATGTTAAGGCTTCATGTCGATATTGTTGAGGCCCGAGAGGTCGTTTCTTGCTGTCATATTATTTGCTTCATTGATATTCTGTACTCATTCCTGTTCATGCATTTTATATCATGCCTCAGTCTCGATTATTGTTATTTGGCACATCATATCATTCATCGGGCTAATATCATGACATTGTGAGCCCGGCTGTGTGTGTGAGAATGGAGCGTGATGACTGAGTGAGGTTGAGAACCTGATTATGAGTGACAGTTATGGGATCGGGAAGCACGCTGCAACGGTTATGTTGATGATTATGATAGCGCTTGGGCTGTAGGAGGCCCTCCGGAGTCTGTAACACACCCCTAGTGAGCGCACTTGATGATATTGAGGGATGAATCTTCCATGGGCATGGATTTTGTCTGAAGTATTTATACCTGAAGATGGATCTTCTCCATATGGATGGAATGACCTTCCTCGGTACTGGATGACTGCGTTCAACGATGTGTATATATTCCGGGATGGATCTTCCCTGGGCCGGATGGCCATATACAGTATCGAGTGGTTGAGCACTTGTGAGAGGAGGTATACAGAACATTTATCATGCTATTTGTGCATTGGTACATAGAGATTTCCTGAGCTTTATACTCCGTACTGTTCAGACTATATTTATTTACTATTGAGTTTTGCTTGAACTGCAAGCATGTCTACTTTTTTTTTTGTACATTTTAAATTGTATTACCTGTTGAGGTTTGGTTCGTCACTACCTGTCAATCTATAGTTTGGACTTGTTACTTACTGAGTTGGTATACTCACGTTCCCCCCTGCACCTTGTGTGCAGATCCAGGTATCTCAGGGCACGGTAGCGGCTGTTGACTATTCCAGTCGTGGACTTCACAGAGATAGCGAGGTAGCTGTCTGGCGACCGCAATTCCGCTTTTCTCCTTCTCTATCTTCCTATTAGTACTTAGTTGTTATTTCCAGACTATTTTGGTCTTGCTTTGTTTCAGAACTATTGTAACGTCGCTCATGACTTAGTGACACCCGAGGTCGGGCTTGTATTTTTTCGCTTTGTTTAATTTTGACTTTATATCTTTATCGGATTTCAGTTGAGAAATGTTTTTAATTAAGTTTTTAAATGAAAATATGGATTAAATTGGAAATGTATCGACTGGCCTAGTTTCACGATAGGCGCCATCACGATCGGGTCGGTTTAGGGTCGTGACACTTTCTGTAAAATCCTTTCGACCATTTTGGCTAATTTTTAATTAGTGAATGGATTGATCATCAATGAAATCAAGATCTAGGAATTAGAGCCATAGTTGTCTCCTTTGCTCAGAGAGTATGTTAGTTTTTGGCAATGGGTTTAATGGGAAGAAAGAAAAGAGTATGATGAAGAACTGCATATGGAGATACTTATCCAGATAATGAGCTTCCGTAGATTTCATTCAGAAGCCTTTTTCTTTTAACAAATCTTATTTCCATTAAAATGGTTTTGATTTCCTCATATGATGTTCAATGAGATCATATCTTTTCTTCTGCAATTTAAATAAAATGGAAACTTAGGTTTTCGGGGCATTGGATTCTCACCGATGTTTGCGTTACTCAAGCGGCACATCCCTTTATTCCAATAGAAAATATTAGCCTTCATCCATGAGATCGGGATATCACTACCTGTAGGGGCCCTTGAAACCTCGCCTTCCCTTTCGATGTCTGATCCCGGATATCATTAATTACTTGCCTTCAAACGGGCTTCACCTTCAAAGGAGAGTAATCGATCTTCGGACACCAAGGCCAACGAAGATAAAATTTACCGAGGTCTGAATCGTGTCTTGTCCTTGAGTCCTCTCTATGCCTCTCATGTCCTTCTTTCCTTCGGGCCAATCGATCTCTGCTTGATTGGCCGTAACTGCATGATCGATCTGACGAAGATTTCCATGTAGATTTATGAAACTACATCCGAAATTTTATGGCTAGTTAAGTTTAGGGTTTGAAACTTTCAAAGAGTAGCAAAAGAAGAAAAAGAAAAAATAAAACTCTTTCAAAAGAATGAAATACTATACTTTGTGCGTGAAGAATCAATTGGCTTTGCTCGGCAATTAATTTTCCTAAAGGAACTTAGAGAATGATCACAATATTAATTAAATAGAATAGTATCATAAAAAAGGGCAGATATTTCATAATATATTCTTTTACATTAAAAAAATTAGGTAAACATAATTATTATAAAAAAATTAAAATAAGGAAAGTAAGTGTAATATCTAAAACCACGAGGAAGGTTAGTGTATTAGAGTGAAACGTGAGGGATGGTCTTTGAAATTATCAGTAAAATATAAAGTCATTAATGACCTATTGTATTTTTATATATAATTGTAATGGTGCGACCAAATTGTACGCACCTTGATTAATTTCACAAAATACCTACTATCTGCTAATATTGGTACAGAATAACTCTATTCAACAAGACTTTAATGACCTAATGAATATGTTCCTTGTACGACTTATTACTATTATTTAGAAGCGAGACTTAAGCTGTATGAACGTTGTACGAGCAGGGTAAGTTCGAGATTTCAAATAAATTCTTTGCTTAAGTTTTGTCAATTATGCCCCTGCCCTTTATGACATAAAGCTTTGCCAATTGTGGGTTTAATGGTATTTGCATTCTTCCTACGTTTATACTGGGCCCTCACTATTCCAGAAGCTATTCAGCCGTCTTCATCATTCAGTTCTCTGCCTCTATTGATTTTGCCCGCATTTCTTTCATCAGAAGATGGTGAATATGAGAAGACAACTTTTTGTTGAATATGATAGGAGAATTTTTTGTTTCCTTGCTCAGTTCTCCGGCGGGTTCTTCTTCTTCTTCCTCTTTCTTTTTTGCTTCGTTTTTGGTGAATTTTTTATTTCCACTGTTCTGTAAGCCATGTGTATGTTTCAATTAAATGTAAAATTTCGAGGTTTAGTGTTTTGTGATCTTGACTGCATCGTAGTTTGCGTTGCATGTGTTCGCTATGTCTTCATATGAATAGTGAGAGTTAACTGACAGTGGTTTACACCTTCAAATTTGGTCTTGATCCTTTTGTACCTTTTAATTGCTAATGGGATCTGTAGTGAAACGATTTCTTTTCAATATGACTTAATTTCTCAATTTCAGTCTCATGTTGTCTTTGTAAATTAATATAAGAAGTTGTTAGCTAACGTATGGTTCACCAAGTCACATTGTTCGTTCTTCTGATCTTGAAACACAACAAAAGCAAGTTTGAACACAAGTTAAAATGTTAATACAAATTTTGACAAAAAGAAATTAATTATCGTATGGTTCATCAAGTCACATTGTAAGTTCTTCTCATGAAAAACAATAAAAAGCGAGCCTGTACAAAAATAAAATGTTAATACTAATCATAACAAAAAGAGGTTAATATTCGTTAAATGTCGTTTTGGACTTTGGAAAAAATCAGAATTCTGACTATATTCACCGGAAAATAGGGCAGACTTTCCCCGACCTCTAGAACTATCCATATATATAATTTCCTTGTCTCAGCAAACTACTTACAACCATCAAGTATATAATAACAACTAACCATCGATGAAGCGTAAAGTTTGCCTAACATCCTCAATTTATGTCATAACAAATCATAATACCACATTTATATTATTAGGGGTCGTTTGGTTAAAACTGAAATATTCCAGACTTATAATTTTGGGATTATAATCAAAGATTAAAACCTAGATAATTTATCCCACCTTCTATATATGATAAGTTATATTATGATTTTGGTGTAGATGATAGGGTTTTTAGCTAATACGTCTAATCAATATGAAATAAATTTAAAATCAAAATGTATACCGCGATAACTCACCTAATTCCTTGAACCAAATGATCCCTAAGAAGAAACTACAGTTCGTGGAACGACTCTGGACTGTTAAATATAAATTCAATGATAAAAAATAAATATATCACTATTGGTGTAAGATCATAAGGGATAAAACAAAGGAATCAAGATGCCCTATCATTCAAGTATGGACTAAGAAAACAATCTAACAACTGGAGCTCTAGAAATAAAGGAAAGGAAAAGTATCAATGATTAAAGATGAAAAAGGAAGAAGAAGCGGAGATCCGGAAAAAAGATTTAATCAATGATTTGATAGATGATTGACGGAAGCTATTATAGGAAGATCCCAAATCAAAGGAAGACAAGATTGCAAAATTCTGCAGTGGAGATCGCTAAAGCCCGAAATCAAGGGATCCATCGCTGATCACTCAAGTAACGAAAAGATCTGTCTAGCGGAAGAAAAGCTTGTCAAGGCCACAAGTCAAGGAATATCAATGGAAACTTGACCTTATTCTTGGAAAGAGTCAATTTATGATTCATTTCAAGGATCAACTCCCTTGGGTTTGTAATCTCTCAAGATTCATGTCAATCATGAGTCAAAACGGCCTCACGAAGTATATATACATCTTTTCCAAGCTTGAAGCAGATATACTTTGAACGAACCACCATTACTCTTTTTGTTATACTCCAAACAAGCATTGTAGTTCTATTTAGATCTGTTGTGTAGTTAGTGAGAGAAGAAAAAGAGATAAATATTGGTGAGACATTGTATCAAGAAGAGAAAAGTGACATAGTGACTAGGCTATTGGTGTAACGCTACATCAACCATCTTGTAACCAAGAAACTTCAAATACTAAAAGAGAGCACTCTTACAACCTAAGGGGACTGGACGTAAGATTCATATTAAATCTGAACCAGTATAAAAATCCGGTGTCTTTAATTCCTGCACTTATTTCTGCAATATTACTTTTTTGTACTTATCTCTAGTCGACTAACTATAAACTATTCAACTACTTATAACTCAAAGAAGAAAAACCGATAATTCACCCCCCTCCCTTGTACTTTTAATGGGTATCAGAGCAGGTCTCACATTTTTTATCTTTTGCTTAACAGCTAGTGAGAAAAGATCATGGCAAATCAACTAACAATTGGAGAACTCTTTCAAGAAGGGACATCACAAGTAAGGCCACCATACTTCAATGGACAATATTTCTCTCACTGGAAAATACGCATGGAAATCTATGCAAAATCATATGACGTCAAAGTATGGCGTGTCATAAAAAAAGGAAACTACCCACTGCCAACAGCAACACAACCTCCCGCAGATCCTGAAGATATAGATTAATGTACAAACGAGCAAATGGTTGTTGTTCAAGTTAATGCTAAGACTTGAAATTTGCTCTATAGTGCTATAAGTGGAGAAGAGTGCGAGAAAATTTCAAACTGTGATACTGCCAAAGAAATGTGGGATAAACTGGAAGTTACTTATGAAGGAACCAACAAAGTGAAAGAAACTCGGATAAACATATTGGTTCAAGACTATGAACTCTTCCAGATGGAAAAAAGGAGAATCCATTGAGGAAATATTTGCAAGATTTAGCAAAATCATTGGAGATCTGAAAACCTTGGTAAGCCCTACTCAAGTGGTGATCAAGTTCGAAAAAATCTAAGGAGTCTGCCTACCACATGGAAAACAAAAGTAGTTGCACTCGAGTCCCAAGATCAAAACAAGCTTTCATATGATGAACTATGAGGAGATCTTAGCATTGGATAAAACCCATCTCAAGAAAACAAATCAGGAAAAGAAGAAGAAAACAGTTGCGTTCAAACCTACAACTAAAGGACTTGGAGATGATATTGATGACGATCCAGAAGCTCTTGAAGCAAAATTGCCATGGTATCAAGAAACATGAATGGTCTTATGAGAAGGTATAGAAATGAAAAGAAGTAAAGGATGACAATACAATGAACAAGACAAAAATAATGGGAAATTCTTTGAATGCGGAAGGTACGACCATGATCAGGCTGAATGTCCTGAACTTAAAAGAAAAGTCTCTAGAGGATTCAACAAAAGCAAATCTTTCGGAAGCTGGGGTGATGAAGACAACTCAGAACATGAGAGAATAGCAAAAATGTGCTTCATGACCATTTTAGAAAATGATATGAACAAATACTCTAGATGTTGGACTGATGAAGACACATTATATGATGAAAACAAAGAAAATACTGAAAACTGTTTCATGGCACGAGGTGAAACAAGCGAGGTAAGATCCTATAATTGTGATAGATGTTATGAATTGTAGGATATTCTTGATCTCACTTTTAAAGGAGTCTCAAAAGATGTTGAATGAATTGAAAAGACTCAATAGGAAAAAGAAGGATTGGGAACTCAAACTTGAAGTATGTGAAATCAAAAGGGATGTACTTCAAGATGAGGTTCAGGAATTACAAATGCAACTGAATGGCATGTACAAATCCACCAGTCACAATTCCGTTAAGTCTAATCAGGCGACTTACAAGGCAATTGGAAAAGGGCCGGCTAGAACTGAGTCATAAGTACTAACACAAGTGATAGATTAAAAACTGGATCTATTACTGTGTGTCATTACTGTAACAAAGTTAGCCATAAATATTCCTTTTGTACATTTCGTAAGTCAAATGTTTTAGGATGGATTTCGAAACCCAAAGACAGACCTGATTCCAGTAGAACTAACCAGCAAGGACCCAAGAAAGCTTGGGTACATAAAAGAAAGTGATAATTCTATTTTGCAGGAACACCACAGAAAGAGTTGCAAAGGAAAATGGTACTTAGACAGTGCGTGTTCCATTCACATGACAGGTGACAAAAACCTGTTCAAAGAAGTTACAAAGATAAATGGAGGAAGTGTCAAATTTGGTGATGATTCAAGAGGAAAGATGGTTGGCACTGTTGATACCCAATATTTCCCTATAATATTTTCAAAGTGCATATATACCTTCAAAACTATGCATTAGCATCAACGGATATTTTTTCATAATTTTTATATTTTTAAATTAATTTATTCTAGTATTTTATTTATATAAATAATTACAAAATTGCATCAAAAATGATTTTAATATATTTCTTGATTTAATATTACTACTTATGGTCCTATTAAGTCCAAATTATTTCAAAAATAGCCAAATTGGCACCTTTTGGTTATAATTGCAATAACTTTGCAATTATAGCCCATGCATACAATTTTTGCGTTATTTTACCATAAATTAGTCCATTATATTCCAAAATACTGAAAATTATTTTTAAAACATTTCTACGCATGAAAATTATTTTTATAATTAGTTAATTATTTTACAAATTAATTTTATTCAATTGTTTTGGGTATTTAATAAACCGCCATTTTATTTTCAATTTTAGCCTAAATAATCAGCCCAACACCTCTTTATAAATTAGCCCAAAACCTTAGGCCCAAATCATTTACCTGCCCGACCCAATGCTTAGCCAATCTTGGCCATTGATCATTTTTTATCAACGGTCCAGGATTTTCCTACCATAATTAAACTAACCAAACCCCCCTCTAACCCTAATCATTTACCCCTTCCCCCCGCCATCATTCTTCCCCTTTCTCTCTCAAATGCTCTCTAGTAAAACCTTAATTTCAACATCGTCACTGGCTTACGCTGCTATTCCATGGTGTTTCTTCATCATCTCAGACCTCTACTGGCCTCCTACCGGCTATGGTCTATCTGTCTCCTAGATCCTTGAGGGGATTTCAAGGGACCTAGGCAGGTCTATTTTGCACCTTTGGATTTCGTGCCTGTTTCAGGTTATTTTCCCGGCCTTGAGTAAGAATCTTTGTCATTTTGTTACGAATTCATGATTTTCTAAGCCTATGTTCTCGTCTCTGTTGCACTTTCTAAAAACCCTAATTTTTTGGTCTTCGATCTTCTCCGATCTGTACAGATCTGAGATGAATCGAGCATATTTCACATGTTTTCCTTGAAAGTTTTCTGATTTTCAACTGATTTCCCGTTATTCCTAAACTAGGGTTTACTATAAGTTATCTTCTCAAAGAGTTTCTGATTTTTAATGCTTAATCGTTTGTTCTTATGTGTTTTCGACTGATTTAGGCTAAGGTTGCCTAACCCTAGTCGATTTATGTAAAAACCCAAATTTTCTGATGCTTTGATTCAATTCTGAGTTTTTCCATGTTACCCGTTGCATTGTTTCATTCTGTATTTTGACTTACATGCTTTTCCTTAGTCAGATTCATTGCTTTCTGACTTTTACCCTAATTAATCCCTATTAGGGTTTCAGAATTATTTTTCGTCTAATTTCTCTATGTTTATGGAATTTTACTTAGCCTATCTTCTATTTGTGGAAGCTGATATCTTTCTAGAAATCAGTATCACTTTGAAATTGCGATTGACTGATTCTCGATTATTTCCCTGTTTATGACCTTAATTGGCCTTCTTACCTTATTTAATTGCCTATAATATTTACTGAATCCTTATGTGATTATTTCCTTAATTCAACTCCTAATTATTCACTCTTTGCTTGTCTGATTTGAATTTTTTTCCTTAAATATTTCATGTCCTTACCGTTGGTTAATTACCTTAATTAAGGGAAGACTATACTGATTTTCTTCGTGTAATTGATTCTGTGATCCTCCATTGATTGACTGAAGTTGGTACTGTTACCTTATTTGCCCTACCTTTGAACTACTATATAAACTCCTCTGTTTTACTTCTTAAGACACGAACATTAGTTCAAAAAGAAACACAGTGACACTCAAAACTCTCCTTTCTTTCTCCGTTACTTGTGATAATCACTGATCTAGCCGGCTGTAAGCCAAGGCTAGATATTGAACTGCACTCGCTTTACATTATGTGCTCTCCTCCTTAACTGATATGTCTATGATTAGATTTTGAAACTTAGGCTCTATGTGTTTCATTACTGCACTATTTCATTGACCATGAATTCAACTTGTTTTCCTGTTTACTTCTTTGCTTAGCATGTTTAAGTTCTGTCATGTCTAATGTATGATTAGCATGTCTACACGTCACCTAGTAATCAGATACCTAACCAGCCTATTTGTGAATATCTGTTTAATTCCTTAACTATGTGATCAGGTTGGTTATTTGATGTATTTGATTGACCCTGCCTGTATATTTAATCCTATTTAAGACATGTCCTGCTTTCTATATTACATCTGTGATCTATGTCTTAACTGTTTATTATCCATGACTAACCTGCTAAGTCTCTAAGACCCTAAGTGTTTATGCAGTTATTTTCTATATATTTCCTCTATACCCTGTCCATGTACCCCCCCCCCAATATGACTCATATATGTTCCCAACCCCTTCTCATCCCTTTATGACATTGGTTTGTTAGATGTTTGTGTACCCTTTGACTGATTGACTATGTGCTTGCTCTCTTCAGAACTGATTAAAAAATATGTTCTTACTGTTCTCTTAAATGGTTTTCACTCTTTGCCTTCTCTTACAACTAATTTCTATCTCAAATTCTTTTACTCCTAAAATTATCTCTACACTATTTTTTTCCACTAATTCTTTCAAACCTATGTCAAGCACTCTCACTTTAATCTTAGGTCAATAGGTTCTGCCCCTCCAGTGTGTGTACTGCCTAGGAATCCCATGAGATTCCTCCGAACTCTGGCACACTGGGACTGGCCCTTCCATACTGCACATAATCAGTCCCTATTTTGAGAAAATTCTACCTTTGAACTACCATACAACAAGCTCGCCTTGGCCCTAACTTTATTTCTTTTATATATGTGTTCTTAGACTGCTTATCTGTCAAAAGTCTTTATTTCTTTTACATATGTGTGCTTAGACTGCCTATCCGTCAAAAGTCTTTAATTATGTGTGCTTAGACTGCCTATTTGCTAATTGACTAATTCACATAGTTTAAGTTTGACCGGGACCCACCGTTGTGGACCGCGAGAAGTGCCTAACACCTTCCCCTTAAGGTTATTTCAATCCCTTACCCTAATCTCTGGTAATGCAAGCTGGTTAATTGAGTTAATTGCTTTTGGTGCCCTAAAACACCTTAATCCATTAGGTGGCAACTATTCAAATACCCAATTCCCAAAAGGAAACGAGTTGTTCTCCCATGAATGTCGAAATCCGGACTTCTGCGAAGGAAAAAGGGGCGCGACAGGCACCGTCACAGTTCCATTAAATAACAACTGTGATATTACTTAAGTAAACCTTGTAAATGGACTCAACTATAATCTCCTTAGTATCAGTTAGCTATATAATTCAAGCTACGAAGTCAAATTCAAGAAAACAGGATGTGACATTGAAGATGAGTCAGGTAAAACAATACTACTAGGGAAAAAGTATGCAAATATTTACATTCTTGATGGCATTGAAAATTTAGATAGTCACATCTGCTTAGCATCTAATTCTGATGATCCATGGTTGTGGAATATGAAACTTGGTCATGCAAGTATGCATCTAATTGAGAAAATCTCCAAGCATGACTTAGTTATTGGACTTCCCAAACTCATTTTTTCTAGAAATCATGTATGTGATGCATGTCAGACTGGTAAACAAACCAGAAACTCTTTCAAAAATAAAGACAATGTGTCTATGACCAAGCCCTTACAATTACTTTATGTGGACTTATTTGGACCCACTAGAACTACTAGCATTGGAGGTAAACGATATGCTTTTGTTATTGTTGATGTCTACTCATATTTTACATGGGTGATTTTCTTATCTCACAAAGATGAAGCTTTGAAAAACTTTGAGATTTTCTATAAAACAGTTGAAAGAGAAAAAGGGTATCTCATTACAACCATCCAAAGTGACCATGGAGGAGAATTTGAAAGTAGAGCATTTAAATATTTCTGCAATGATCAAGGATAAGCCCACAACTTTTCAGCTCCAAGATCACCTCAACAGAATGGAGTAGTTGAGCAAAAAAATTGAATTCTACAAGATATGGCAAGAACAATGATATTAGAACATTCCCTGCCAAAACACTTTTGGACAGAGGCAGTAAGCACAGCCTGCCACATTCTCAATAGATGTATTATAAGATCTATTTTGAAGAAAACTCCTTATGCATTAAGGAAAGGCAAACGGCCCAACATAGGCTACTTTCATCCATTTGGAGCTAAGTGTTTCATTCACAATAACGATAAGGACAACCTTAGAAAATTTGATCCAAGGAGTGACGAAGGTATCTTTCTCGGTTATTCTATTAATAGTAGATCTTTTAGAGTTTATAATAAATATACTTTATTTGTAGAGGAATCAATGCATGTCATATTTTGATGAAATAACATTATGGCTAAGAAAGGAACTACTATACGTGATGAAGATATCAGCCAAGAAATATCACAGACAAGCAAGTCACAGAAGTTTACTGATAGCACAAACGCAGTCATAGAGTCGACTAATGAACCTACCAACGATCAACCTAATACATAGAAGGAGTCAACTACTTATGACTGGAACACGTCCAAATGAGTGGAGAAGTGAACCAGAATATCCCTAAAAGTTTATCATAGGAGATCCAAGTGAGGGAATGAAAACTAGGGGAACTCTCAAAAAAAGGGAAAATGTAGCACTCATCTCTCATATCGAACCAAAGAAAGTTGAGGAAGCCGTAAAAGACTCAAGCTGGGTACAAGCAATGCAGGAGGAACTCGATCAATTTGATAATAGTCAAGTCTGGGAATCGCTACCTAAGCCTGCAAATGCTGTCGTAGTTGGAACCAAATGGGTTTTCAAAAACAAGCTCAATGAAGATGGAAAAGTTGTTCAAAACAAATCCAGATTAGTAGCCCAAGGCTACTCACAACAGGAAGGACTCGACTATGATGAAACTTATGCTCCGTAGCTCGACTAGAGTTTATACAAATTCTTCTTGCATATGCATCTTTAAAAGGATTTAGACTTTTCCAGGTAGATGTCAAAAATGACTTTTTAAATAAATTTATTAATGAGGAGATGTATGTAAAAAATAACCTCCTAGTTTTGAAGACTCAAAATTCCCTTACCATGTGTATAAGTTAACTAATTCTCTGTATGGACTCAAATAAGCTCCTCGAGCCTGGTACGAAAGGCTTAGCTCATTTCTACTTGATCATGGTTTTACAAAAGGTAAAGTAGACACTACATTATTTATTAAAAGATCATCAGAAGGTAATCTTATTATCCAAGTATATGTTGATAATATTATTTTTGGGAGTGCTAACTCTCTTTTATGCAAGGAGTTTGCTAATCTCATGCAGAGTAAGTTTGAAATGAGCATGATGGGAGAGCTTACATTTTTTCTTAGACTTCAAATTCAACAATCTGGGGAAAGAACTTTTGTATGTCAGACCAAATATACAAAGGAATTGATTTAAAAGTTTGGCATGAGCAGTGCTAAAGAAATTGGTACACTAATTAACCCATCAACAAGTCTCGGCAAAGACGAAAAGGGAAATTCAGTTGATGAAACTAAATACCATGGAATGATTGGCTTTTTACTTTATTTAACTACTAGTTGATCATATATTATGTTCGGTGTGTATAAATGTGCTAGGTTTCAATCAGCTTCTAAGGAGTCGCATCTGACTTCCGTAAAGAGAATAATTCATTATCTTATCGGAACTGTTTTATATGGACTATGGTACCTATGACTTAAAAATTTTAAACTTGAAAGTTTTTTAGATGCTCATCTTGCAGGTGATAAGGAAGACAGAAAAAGCACCAGTGGAATATGTCATCTACTGGGAAAGGCATTCATTTCATGGAACAATAAGAAACAAGGCTCAGTTGCATTATCCACAATTGAGGCAGAGTATATTGCCATTTGACAGTGCTATGCACAGTTACTATGGATGTCTCATCAACTAGGTGACTATGAATTATCTTTTAAACCTATTCAAATATTTTGTGATAATTCTAGTGCTATATGTCTCTCAAAGAATTTTGTGCATCACTCTAGGGCTAAGCATTAGATATTAAACATCATTTCATTAAAGATCATGTCCTTAAGGGAGAAATAGAGTTATCATTTGTTGGCACCACTGATCAACTAGCAAACACTTTTACTAAGCCTTTACTTGAGGATAGTTTCTTCTTCTTAAGAGAACTACTTGGCATTATTTCGCTTGATCATAAAAATTAGGACATATTTGTTAATTTTAATTCTTGCATGTCTAATGTTTTTAGTTTTCTTTTCTTCTGTAAGTACGCATTAATTAAGCACCTTTAATTTCCCTCTCTTTTCCCATCAGTCGTAGCTTTCAAGAAAGAAAAATCAATCATCACGTCCTTTTACTGACACCCATTCCTTTCCTATACTCAACAATCAAACCTTTTCCTTTTAACCCTCTAAACCATCTTCTCCTTTCTTCATTGTTCTTATTGCTCAACAACCCTACTCTAAAAATCCTTCAATGGATAAACATTCCAAGAATTCCTCTGCCTCTACAAGAAAAAATACTCGTTGTAAAGAAAAGCCCTCTTCTCAACCGCCAGAACAAGTAGACCTAGGGTCTGACCGCTCTGAAGGGTTTGCCTCTTCTCTGGCAGAACCATCTGACCGCTCCTACCGAATAGGAAAAAAAAATCTTGGTAAAAGGACCATGGAAGACCTCCTTGAATCTTTTACCACCAAAAAATCCAAAGTATACCTCTCGAGTTCTCTAGAGCCCGACCTCAATTTCTGGGATACCCCAAATAGAGATTTCTTTGTTGCTCTCCAAGACAAGCTCATTGCTCACGGCATAGTAATCGATCTTGATTACATTGATGCCCTCAATTGCAAGGTAAAGAAATTATTTGTTTTTCAAGGATAGTAAAAATTTCTCTCTTTACCCCCTTCCAAAGCTTATGAACCTTTAGTAAGGATGTTCTATGCCAATCTTCGTTCTACCAAGTGTGATAAGTTAGAATCCCTAGTTCTAGGAAATATGCATTGTCCTTTTTTAGGCAAATATCCCACTAAGTTGTGTGCTTAGTGGTGTTTTTTATTAATAATAAGAGCAAATACAAAAATTATCTGGAGGTCCTACAAAAATGAAGAAAACTAAATCATGCCATTACATCAATCATATAACAAAAGATGAACACTTCATTCAGCCTTAGTAGTACACACTAAGCTAGTTCAACTTGCTTATGAATGATCAAACTTAACCAAATGCTTGGCTTAGGACTGATTTTCCAAAAATTGCTCCATATGTTGTAGTATTGCATACATGATTGCACATCCAAAGGGATTAATTGCTTCACATTACTCCTGGGAGTGGCATTCCTATTTAGTAGAGTTAACATCCTCACTGGGATGCCTTTGCATATGAACCATGTCCAACTTTTTGGCATCCTTCTTTTCTTGCAACTTTGAGTGAATAATGCGCGACTGGTTTTAGTGTTTAAGATCAGAATCCTCTTGGGCCTAAATTCCTTTAGCATTGACTTGTAGAATATACGTGAGAGATCATCCAGATGATGTCCAAACAACCGACAAAATGAATCAACTTCCTATGTCCCAAGTAGCTACTTCTTGGTAGTATGAGTCTCTTGCGTGTTACAACAATCAATGATATTTCATGAACCTTGCTGTACCATTTTTGTAGATCCTCCAGGGATCCTATAATTCTAAGGCATTCAGGCCTCTTAGTATGCTGCTCCCTGTTAGTTCCCAACTGACATACCTTACCATTCCAGTATGGTACATTTGTGAGAGGCTTCCTCGATTGCTTGTTTTTTATCTTTTTGAGTTGGTCCATGTAGTGGTTGCACCTTTTGGGAGTGAGCATCGACGATGCTAATACCACCCAAAAAAGATTTGGCCACAATATAAACTGTAGCTCCAAACACTATACCTGCAAAAAAGCAAATTATGTTAGTATAAAATATCTTCTTACTCTCCTCAATATAGATTCGATTAGGAAGTATCATGTGATTTCCTCCTCCAGTTAGTTCCCCTTTGTTACAACTTCCACTCCCAACAGCAATCCTCCCCATCTTTCTCATGTTCTTCCAGTACTTCATCACTTAGTATTTGGCTTGGTTGTTCTGACCCTAATATAAGGTATCTGAAGCTTGTCACTGCTTAAAATCTTCCTACCTTGTGTGTCCATCTCCTCGAAGGAGTGGACCTGTAACATAGCCTGATGCTCCAATGTTAAGTTAGCTAAAGGAACATCTAGCTTGTTACCTTCACGTAGTACATGTTCAACCTGGAACACACCCCTTGTCATTAAGGCCTTTATATCCTCCACCTGCTGGGCTATGCTCCAAGGATGCTCCCAAACCTCCTCCAGCACCTTCTTCATCAGGAATGAATCAGTTTCAATTACGCATGGGCGATACTGTGATTGAATCATGTACCTCACCAGAATTTCATGTGCTACAGCTATATTATTTGTAGCATCCTCTATTGAATCTGCTTGTACATATAAGAGATCACCAATACCATCTCTTATGCAAAAAGAATATGAAGCTCCCTCATTGTCCCCTATACATGCCCCATCTGTATTATATTTGATCTGTTCCACTGGAGGCAAGTGCCATAGCACTCTAGTGTACTTCTATTTAGGAATATATTACAATAGTTTCTCATGTAAATCTGGATAGGTAGTTGTAACTCCTGTGATGTTTGGCCTTCTTATCTTTAAAAGCATTTGAATAGAGATTGAGATTTGAAAAATCAACCTGTTGATAGACACTTTTTTCCCATGCAATCTTGAGTTCCTACTCTTCCACAAGTGCCATACAATCAAACTAGGCATGGCATGGTACACTGGCTTCAAGTTGGCATTCACTGGTCTTCTCCACCATTCATTGACAACTTGTACAAGCTTTTTTCCTTCTATATTAATCCATGCTGGAGCACTAATGTATTTCCAGATGAATTTAGCCACTGGAGATTTTAGGAAAATATTTGGCAATGTTTCTTCCTTAGGATGTCTACAACACCAGCATCTTGAGGTTTTGAAGTATCCCAACCATAAAAAAGTAATCATCCAAGGGCAGTCTTTCTTTCTGTAACCTCCATATGAAGAAGATGACTTTAAATGGCAACCCCTCGACCCAAATAAACTTGTACAATTAGCTTTCTTATCTTCTTTTCCTTATATACTGCCAAGCTGACTTTACTGAGAACTTGCCTTTGGTTTCCAGTTTCCACCATGGCTTGTCTTTCTGATTGTGGGCTGAAGGAGGTTTAATGGTTTCAATAATATGATCTACTAACTTATCTGGCAACAAATCTCTTAATTGATCCTCATTCCATGCCCCATTCTCCACAACTTCATCCACATGTACTATGGATTCATCACACCAATGATCTGGGCTTGAAGCATGATAAAGAGCTCCAAGTCCAATCCAGTTGTCATACCAGAAGTAATAATTGCCACTTTTAATTGCCACCAAATCTGATGCTCTATTTGCTCCCTCATTTGACGCATTTTCTTCCATACATGTCATCCGGATTTCCTAGGAACCAATACTTCATTAATCTTTTTACAATACTTATTTCTCATTAATGTAGTCCGTAATGTATCCTTAGTCCTGTAGTTCCACCATAGCTTTGCAAATAGTTCTTTAGACACATTATGAAGGGATCTGAATCCAGCACCTCCCTCATCTTTAGGAATACATAAAGGCTCCTATGATTGCCTAGTGTTTTGTTCTAGCATTTTCTAAATTACTCCAGTAGAACCTAGCAAACATTTTGTGTAACTCATCAATTACATATGCAGGTGGATTCACAACAGATAATAAGTGAATAGGCATGCTTTCCAGTACATGTGAGATCAGAACTACTCTTCCCCTGTAGATAATAGTTTCCCCTTCTAGGATTGTAGTCTTTGTTGTAGTTTGAAAATTATATCCTTATAAAACCCCTTCTTCCTTCTACTATAGGATATTGGACAACCCAATTAAGTGAAAGGGAAGGATTGCCTCTGAAATTCAGTGATAAGATGCATAATATTGACCTCATCTGAGGGAGCCTTTTCATGCATATAGAATCCTGATTTCTCCTTGTTTACCTTCTGACATTAATCTGCTTCATAGTCCTCCAATACATCCATAATCAACTATATTTCCCAATAATGTGAAAAACTAAAGATGATTATATCATCAACATAAGAGAGATAGTTGATATTCTTACTCCATTTGGGCATTCCAAATCCTATAAAGTTGGGATTGTCAAACAATGCATCTAAAGCTCTTCCAAGTAGTTCTCCAGTCACAATAAACAATGTAGAAGATAAAGGATCTCCTTGTTTTACACCCCTTGATGATTTGAAGAAGCCATTTGCCTATCCATTTAGCATTACCGAATGCCAATTGTTTGACATTAATCTGAAGATCACGTCAATAAACACCTAACAAAATCCCATCTACCTTAGTACTTTAGTCAAGAATAACCACGAGACCCTATCATTGTCACGACCCAAGTTCTCCCTACGTGAACTGTCGTGACGACACCTAGTCTCTACGACTAGGTAAGCCTAACAAATTGTGGAAAAAGGAAACGAAAGACGAAACTAGCAAAAACTGCAGATAAAACATAATAAATCATTTAAGATGCCGCTCGGCATATACAAATACACACTTTCAAAACTAAGTCAACTCCCAAAACTCGGAATCTCATGAAATCACAAGCCATGGATACTACGTAGTATTCTAACTCCAGAATGGCTATAGCTAAAAGAGAGAATAGAGAAGGACTCCTCGGTATGCGGACGCGGTAGATATACCTCAAAGTCTCTGAAGATCGCCTCGCCTTACTGAAAGTATGGCTGAGCCGGAGAACC